>NC_042495.1:85264952-85267757 GCF_005508785.2 Acyrthosiphon pisum
CAGAAGGTTATTAAAATGACCAGAATCCTCCTCTTCGCAAATCCTCTAGTAAATTACTACCACTATAAAAAAATAAATATAAATAATTTATATTTTCAACTACCTATTTAGTTTACTTACCTATAAGTTATTCGACTTTTAAATGTCGAAGTCATCCACCAACGCCTGTGCTTCTTTTTTTTTGTTTTTGTTTTTTTAATAATGAGTTCATTATCACAAAAGCAGCACTTGCCATTAATAAGTCGTCGTCACTTGACACCATTTTATTTAAAATGTAATATTTTTAGTTAAATATTAAATTTTAAAATTTGTAAAGTATAAAATAAGCGAAGGCTTCCAAACGCGGACTAACGACGAATTCGGAATGAGTTTGGACAGTTTGCCAATGCTCTCAAATCTAAGTACAGCCAACACCGAATGTGTTGACGTTGGCGTTCGGTTGCCTTGGTCGTCTAGTCTGGACGCGGCTTTACAGGGTCCAAAACGCCTGCGATGCGTCGCAGCTCGCTGAACGTTAATGCCCGGTGTAGACGTATGTGTGTACGGAACGTGTCGCGCGTTAGTCCGGCGATGATACCTACCAACTCCGATTCGGATAGGCCGGTATTTACGCGGCGCGCAAGCTGGTTTTTAATCAGCACAAATTCCGTTAACGACTGTTTTGGGGTTTGTCGTGTTGACACGATGTCGGCGCGCAATCGAGACTGAATTTCGGCGTTATTGAAATTTTCATAAAATTCCTCCCTAAATTCTGTCCAGGATAGGTCGAGTGCCCTGATAGAATTATACCATGTACTCGCCGTTCCTTTTAATTGCGGTTCGACCGCCCTGCACCAACCTGATGGGTGTATACGAGCTTGCACCAAAATCGACTCGGTATTGTCTATGAACCGTACGGGGTCCTCGGCCCTAGTTCCTGTGAACTCGGGTAATGAGGCTCTTGCTGTACGCAAGTCCTCGTACGGTATTAGTACCGAGCGTTCATGTGCGCTTGCTTCGTTTGACGTGTGTTGTGACGCGCGTGTGGTGTGACCCGTATAGTCGTGGTGAGTGTCGCGCGTGAAGAACGGTCGGTTGTTCGCGGCGGCGATGTGGCTGGCGCTCGGGTGAGCGCCGCCATCGTTGCGCTCATACGACCTACCCGACTGGTAACTATCGTGTGTACGAGTTGTTACGTGTTCAGTTGTGACGGGTGGTTGGTGAACCGCGGGACTGCAATTTCGTGTGGCTGCTTTATGGCGGCTGAGTGCGGTTCCGTGAAGAACCACGTCATGCTCGCCTCGAGTGCCTTTAAGCGTGCCTCAAACGACGTAGTGTCGTTCGTTTGTGGCAACGTCAGTTTTAGCTTTTGCAGTTGTTCCGCTGCGGTTTTAAAAATCTCGTTATTTAACGGGGGTGTGGGTTGGCGTTGTTGCATGGTCGACTGGAAACCGCAGAATCCCGACAGGTTGTCCGTGGGTATTTGACTTGCTGTAGGGCTTGTCAAAATTCCCCCGTTTGCCTGTGCGGAAATCTGGCTGGCGTTCGTGTTTTCCTGCGTTTGGGTGATGGGTGAATGTTGCTCAGTACCGACCCGTAATCCTGTGACTAGGGGCTGCACTGGCTCGAACCTCACGTTTTCGGGGACTAGTCCGTTTTGCCTAAGGTGTTCCTCTAGCCTAACGTACACGTCCGATTTCGACCCGGACACGCTGAGTCCGCGGGCCGTGCACTCGCTACGCAGCTCTGCCGATGATAACTGTTGTAACTTTTTACCAGTCATAATGTACGGTTGTTAAACTGTTGGTCGGTGAGGTAGCTTTTGTTTATAGGTTTTGTTTTTATTGTGTTAATGGGTCAGCTGTTAACGATACCGCCGATTGTATTCCAAGAATAGTGGAACTGGGTCAACGTACTCGGCGGCGGCAGTTTACGGCTGCAGCGGCTGTAACCGATTTTGGCCTGCGCACTGTGCTGTTATCGACGGTAATGTCGTGGGACGAAAGGTTGGCGTTGCGGAGGGGTAGTGGTTGTTATATAACTAAGTCCCAATCCGTATCACGGTTATGCACGGCTGCGCGGAATTCCCTGTTACGTGCTAGAAATAATTCTTACGTAATGTTCACTGGGAATCCTAGCTCACCGGCAAACACACTCCTGGCTGAACGTCTTAATTTTAACTTAATATAAGCAATCTACCGAGGTATGTGTCAGCGTGAAAACTCTTACCTTTTCGTTCGCTTGAGGTGACGAATCCTCTTCGGGGAGCCAATTGACGCGGCTACGACGGTGTTGGTCTCGTGTCCGCGGTGAGCCGGTCGTAGTACGCTAGTGGTACGTGAGTAACACTAAGGAGGTGGAATCAGTAAATTCAAATTTAACACTGTGTGGTGTTGACACGGTCCACGGGGGGACGTTTATTTTCGTAGTAAAACAAATACAAGGATATTGTCACAGTATTATGTGTGGTCAATATATATAGAAACGCGAAGATGCGGTCCGGTCGTTTCGGTGGTGCGCTTTCGATAGCTCGTTGCCGCCGGCCGGTACTCGCCTTGCGCCACTTACCTTCCCGTCCCGCCCTGTGCCTTTGTGGCGTGGCGGGAGAGTTGGCGATGTCGCGCTGTAGCCCGTGGTGGCGGTTGACAAAAGCATAGACCGGTCGCTGCGGTACCTGTACTTTGTACTGGTTGCCGCTGCGTACCGTGTCAACCGTGTCAACGAACGACGACGACCGTCAGCTGATCATGAGAACGATGATAAAAAAACAAACATGCTCGCGTATCAGTCATGATTCCGACCGGCCGCGTGATACGCGGGCGACTG
>NC_042495.1:85268250-85271154 GCF_005508785.2 Acyrthosiphon pisum
GACAGTACATAGAAACCTTTAAAAACTTACTGTTTCATGAAAATCATTAATTGTGTTTCAGTTTATGCATGCAGATTGTGCTCGGAAAACAGACTTTTTTAACAAAACTCCAGCATCAAAAATTCCATTTGAGTCTCTAGAAAGCGTTAATATCACTTCGTTCAATCATAACTAAACGGGAGGCCAACCAGTCTTATTGTCACGTCTGAACCGATAAATTGTATGTACGTCATTAGTCGTTTCTAATAATAAAGTAATACTTTTATTAAATTAAGTTTTGCGTACGTTATTTTGTTTGGTTGTGTAAAATCATAACACAATATTTTGGCCCTGGAGGCAGTAGTCTCTACCCCCCCCCCCCCTTAATGACTAAATGTGGCCCTGTATAATACTACTACAATACATACTAAAAATACTGTTTGTTATACAGATGTGTGTATTTCTATATTGTATTTACCTATAGTTGGTAGTTAACCTTGTATGAGCTGTCCTCATCCAGCATGTTACCTCTGGTGTTGGCTGTTGAGTGATATCTAGATACGAATCAAGTACATTAATAACTTAGTTAATTCATTAATTGGTACGTACATCTTATCTAGATAAATAAATAAACTGGTTTCTAATTGGTATCTACGAATTAATTGTAATCTAGATAATTCTCATTGTATAATGGACGTGTATTTTTTTTCAATAATCCTTTACTCGTTTACTTATTTTACATCAAATATAATATTACCATGGTACCTACTATCTATTTAGTGTATATGAGTACAAAATAATAATAACATTAATAACTGGGCTATTGGGGAAAATAATAATTTGAAGTGAAGCAATCCATGTATTATCACCCAAGAGAAACAGTCTATTCATAAGAAATTAAACAATAATGCACGATGTAGGTACCTACCATGATTATTTATTTGTTCAACAATCTTATTAGTTTGATAATTAGGTTGGGTATGATATAAAAATATAAAATCGTTCTACACGAAAAATGATTTTAAGCGAAAACGGTCTGACAGCGTATTATATTGATAAGTAGGTTGTTTAACCTTTATTGTTTTATTTATTATATTGATGATTACGATTAAAGTAATTTATTTTACTATAATAGGCATAAGTACTTTTAAATGGTAGGTTAAATTAATTTTTGGCAAAAAAAATACATTTGAAAATGTCATTGTATGTATAAAATATAATAATATACCTAGGTACTCTAAAAGTTTCATACACCTACTAATTTTTAAATTACAACAAAATAACTAAAATCGTAATTCTTGGTTTTAATAAGTAATTTCATTCAAATTTGAAGTAATACTAAAATTACTAAAATTTAATTTATATAATTTCAGTAAAAAATAACTAGGTAATTGTAAATTGACGAACAACTTTAATTTTATTTTCCACGAACGACAACTTATAAGCACCGTTGTATTACGTTTTAATGTTTTTTAAGCGAACATTTTTTATAACAATTATGACACTTTTAATCATGTACACTGTACAGGAAATCTGAGTTCAATATTTTTTTATAGAAAGGAGTTTACTATAAAAACTGAATGTACCTACCTATTAATAGTTTATTTTCACATAATAGTTTATTAAAATAGAGCGTATTTAGATATCATTCCTGGGTCTCAAAATCTCTAAATCCGGCATTGCATAATCTAACCTAATTGGGCGTTCAACCGTTATTTTATATAGATGTATTTGCCATACATTAAAATTGGTACTGTACACTCAAATAATTATAAAATTATATAATATTTTATATGTATGTTTTTTCTTTAATATATTTTTTACATAAAATAACTAATAAGCTTTCCCGGTTATGCCTTTCTTAATTACATTAGTCGTCCAAAAATCCAATAAAATGTCATACATTTTTACAAATTAACTAACGTATGATTAAACTCTAGACAAAAAATATTATCTAAATGAAAAAAGAATGGTCTATCTTCATATTAATCCAGATATTTATTTAGCTAGTGATCTAATATTTATCTAGATATTATTTTTTCTATCTGAAGTCGATACTACTTACATCAAAACAATTTCTTACAATCACGGCTACTCAAAAACGTTTCCATAATATTGTTTAAAAGTTATTAATCATTTAAGTACATACAACTATTTTGAGTAGTATACATTTGTATGTTCACAGTCTAATTTTTGTGTCACCACGGTAATTTCACACCGTTCAAGGGAGGATGTCCCCCTTGGACACAATAATTTTACCGTGTAAAAATTATGAAGAATTTGTACACTTTTTACACGGTAATTTCACACCGTTCAATGGAGGATGTCCCCCTTGGACACAATAATTTTACCGTGTAAAAATTATGAAGAGTTTGCACACTCAAAGTCAGTTTTGTCCAAATATTTACAGTGTACATGGTAAATGGTTTTTTTCTCAACAAACCTTATTACTAAAATGGAATAATTATTTAAAATACAGAACACAAGTTATGTAATAACAGATTTTTTATTATTGTAAATTAATTCTAAAATATATTTACACAAGTTTTCTTACTTCTCTAGTAAAAGGTACATATTCTACAATACAATCATGAATTAATAAACAATAAGCAGTTACACCTGTAAGCGAATCTGAAGCTTCGATTTCCAATTGAACATCCACTGCTGAGGCTGTGGTTGAATCGTTCTGTTTTGAAGTATCGATAACTATAATTGGTGCGTTTGCTACAAAAGTAGAAGGACTCAATATCGGGTTACGAATACTTTTTTTCATAGTACGATTCTTGAAACGATGTATACATATTATACAATAAGTGAAATTATTTTTCGAAAAATCTAAATTCAAATTATCGTATGGATAAGCTATTGAGTTCAGAAATACTTAAACGTTTGTTAGATTACAATGATCGATATACTACAATCTTT
>NC_042495.1:85271204-85273697 GCF_005508785.2 Acyrthosiphon pisum
GCTTAGTATATAATATATATATATAAATACGTATAGAAATGTAAAGGATATAATAAGAAAAGATACATGTTGTCGCTTATTATTTATCACTAATATAATTTATCAACTAATTTAATAAAATAAATAATAAATAATTTATTTTTGTTATACCTTCACTTTAAAAACAATAATTTAACCTCTAGCGGCATTATATAATATACTTAATTAACATTTTAATATAAATATTTAAAAATATAATTGTATTTAGATTTTTCAATCATTAATTCAATAAATAAATACCCTTTTGAAAATGTGTAGGTATTTAAATCTAGGATAACTATTTTTTATAACCAATATTTATTTTATTTTTAGCTTCAGGATGGATGATATAAATTGCTTGTTACACGCTTTTTTGATCAAATTTGATAAACTGTGGGCTCAGAACCAAAAGGTGCTATCTCAAAATATCAAATTGTTCAGGAGATCCATTTTAAACTATTTTCAACTTAAAACTGCATTATCTTTTTTTGTAATGAATGATTTTTAATGATTAGCTCATCTAAAAATTCACAAAGTTTTTCTGAGTTAACACTAGTAATTTATTTTTCTTAAAATCAAAATGTAACGTAAGAAAAACAAAATTGTAAAAAATGTCCATTAAGAACCAAAAAGTTCTTCAGATAGAACCTTTTGGTTGTTAATATATTTTTTTTCACTTAGTTAGAACATTTTGGTTTTGAATTAAATGTATGATTTCACTATGATGTTACCAACCTCAAAATAATAAATAATGACATGGCATTGACTTTTCACTTGAGTAGAATAGATACCTCACCTAACCTATATGACCTAACCTATACATGACCGTACCTGTAGAAGGGGTTAAAAGTCTCCCCCCCCCACAAAAAAAAAATTGTCTCAGATTATGTAAACTTATAAATAATTATTTATTCTATTAATTAAACATTAAGGTATTTATAACTTATAAGATTCTGATTTTCAAATTTTTCATTAGGGTTTCGTAACCCTGATGACAACATATTTTTTTTTCTATTATAAAGATAATAATTGACAAGATCTCGGATCAGAGTTATTAATGTTGAGGCATCCCGTGAAAATAAAAACAAAATAAAAATAATATTGGCTAAGGACTAAGGTAAATGTACCATATATTTATTAAAATTATTTATAGAAATCTTTGTTTTGTTGATAAAAATGTACAATAATTAATAATATTGTACCATAATATTATTATTGTATGGTTGATACAGTGAATATGAGATAGTACTTGTTGGTTATCACTAATTTATTTTATCTTATAGATAGAACCTTTTGGTTTTAACACTATTCTCAAGAACCAAAAGGTGCTATCTAGATCGCTATCAAATAACAAAAGTGTAAATTTAATCGATTTAGCACCTTTTGGTTCTGAGCCCACGAAACACTTTGAGGCAGGTCATAACATATCATTAATATTTCAAATAATTACGATTACGACTACGACGAATTATCGTCATACAATTTATATAAAACAAAGGAATAGTTGAAGACAATTATCATGGAAGTCTTATACTATGATTATTCTTAGTTTTAATCATTACTCATTACATTTATATAATGAAAATACTACTAAATTACTCAATTGGTATCGCACACTACAAATTTAACGCTACTATTCAAAATTTTATTTTTAGTACACCTAATTTATTACAAAATTTATAATGTGCTATAAATAGGACTATGTGTCTATGTACTTGAAAATATGAAAATACTATGAAAATACTCAAGGGCGCCCATAGGAAAATTCTTAAGGGGGGGACAAAATTTTAATTTATCAATCCATTTATAAAACAAATTTTTAACCAATTAACCATAAAAGTATTTTATTGAATTTCTATTTAATTAATAATATAGATTCAACACGTCATAAAACATTAATTATATTAAATTTATTAAAACATTAGTTTTCAAATAAAAATGTACAATTTGATGTGGCTGATGAAAGTTGGAATGCACGATTTCTTGTAACAGTATTTGCTTCTGAACTAATAGATAACTTTTCAAGAACAGTTTTAATTTCAATGAAATTTTTATCAAATAGCCGTGTACATTTGTACTTTTCTGACCAACGTGTCTCACAAAATAATGGAATATTTGGAATAAGTTTTCTTCTCAAAATACTCTCTCTAAAAAACTTAATTATTTCTTTTACAGTACCAATAGTATTTCTGATTTCAGGAATTGAATTTTCATTGTTAACTACTAAATTAAGCTTATGTGAAGCACAATGAAAATAACAAGCAGTTGGATATATTTTTCGTATAATTGTCTGTACACCATTTACTTTACCACTCATGGTTGAACAACCATCAAAACCTTGGTCAACAAGTTTCAACATATATTTAAACCATATTAGATTCTGAGCGAAGCGAGGGAGCTATTGTTTTTACAATGGTGTTTATGTTTTTTTTATTTTTCTTTTTCTTTTTATATCCTGTATACAAAATTTCTTCC
>NC_042495.1:85274827-85282105 GCF_005508785.2 Acyrthosiphon pisum
TTATAAATAGGACTATGTACTTACTAATATTAATAATAAATTGTTTATTACCTATATCTTCTGGTATCCATCTAGCCTCGATTTTATAATCTAAAGTACATACAACTCCATCAAAAACAAAAGCTGTGCATTCTTTTGGAAGTGTATCTATCTTCACTACATCTTTGTGACATATTTCATTACCGCTATCAAAATTACCTGAATACCTACATGATGAATCACCAAGTCCTAAAGATACAAAAGATAAAAATAAAAATAATATTTAATTTTATACTTTTATACAAAAGAAATCAATCTGGGAAAAATCGTCTATAATAGCTTCAACCACTCATACCAAAAATGTCAAAAAAGGAAATAATTAATTTAAAGAATAAGAAGTTGCACATAGGCCTATACCACAGATTTCTATAGAACACTATATTTAGAACAAGCTATTTAGATAATATACTTAAATACCTAAGATGTACGTTAATGCTTTAACATTAGAGTTAAAGTGTGGTTTTTCAACGGATTTATGTAAGTCAATGATGTGTGCTAATATTCCTCTTAATAAAATTGTGATACCGAATTTTGGACAATCCTAGAAAAATTAACAAAAACTCCCGTTACATGAATCAATATTCTATGCCCTTGGGCGTTTATAATTAAAATAAATAAATATTTATTTATTTTTCTATTTTTTTTAAATAGTGACACTGAAATCTGTTGAAAATATAGTAGAGCATTATTATTGACGAGGCAGGTATTGCAATCAAAGAAAAATTTTAAAAAAATGTTTTGGAAAAAAATGGTGGTTTTATGATTTAAAAAAAATATCAAGCACTTTAATCGGATAAGCAATGTCAATGGAAGGATCACCAGGAGACTTAAGTGGGAATGACTGGATGCACTTTAAATATGCATCCGTAACTTTATCGGATGCTAAAAGATTATAAAGTACCTATATTATATTATGATGATATTGTTGTGAATAAAGTCATTTATATATTTACCTATTTACGTGGAACCTTGTTTTAAATTTTCAATCCTTAGCTATAAAAGTTGAACATTTTATAAATTGTTAACTACAAAATAATTATTAAATTTTAAATTTGATAAATTTTGTCAAAATTCGAACTTTAAATGCTTATAAAAAAAACTGTGTTTAAGGATTTTAATATTTTTCATATGTCATTGTAACAATATAGTAGGAGCGTTATATTAATTTTTCAAGCATTTTTACTCTACAAATAAAGTTTTATTGACATTTATAGAAATAAAAACTAATAAAATTAAAAAATGATAATGTCCCTAAACAGTTCAAAACACATCAAGATATTTTAAAATTTCATGTATATAATATGTAATTTGTTTTAAAGTTGCACCAAAAAGTAATATCGCTTTTGTCGAAAAAAGTTTTTGCGTAAAAATGCCCGTTTTCCCTTAGTTTTTATGTTATTTTTCTCGGCGTTTTTGAAAACTATTGGGAATATTAAATTTTGACCTCCCCATTTAAAATATTTTAAAAACTATTTTATTGTATTTTTTTTTCATTTTGTTACGTATTAAACAAAGTAACAATATTATTAATATTTATGCCCCGAAAATGTTTTAAATTAATCATCATTTTAACTACTACCTATTATTTTGTATCTTTTAATTTTAGTTTGTACCACAGCTATTGATAAATAAACAATTATTTCTATACTTAGTAAATTTTTTCTCGTATCAAATAAATTTTGTTTTGAATATTTAATATTTTTTCATGCATATTTTGCAATTTTTCTGTGCATATATTGCCTATTTTAGCTCCTACAACTTCCGAGCCCTAATAATGATGGTGTGTCAAGTTATAAGTGGGAAAAAAATATAGATAATTAATTACAAAAAAACGATTATTATGAATACAATATTAAAGTTACAAAATTTGTTGAAACTTTTTTAAATAATCAAAAATATAATTTTGATTAATTTTATATTTACCACAAATTGCTGTAGTTAGGTTGACGAAAATGAATATAATATGTAATATAACAATACAAATTTTAACCACTATTAAACTACTCATTTTATTATTCAAATGTAAACTACAATATTATGGTGAAACGAAACACATTAAACGTTCAATTAGGATATGCATGTTTATCACCGTTATTAATTATTTATAGAAACCTTTTGGGTATTTAAATAATAAATTTGTTAGCAATTTAATAATGCAGTTGTGTACATATAAAAACACATTTAGGAAAAATAAATAATGATTATAATGTATATTTTTATTATATAATAATTTTTTTATATTCCCATAATCATTAACAATTGTGTTGCGTATTGTCACTAGGCTTGTGATTTATATTGGTAAATATTAACCTCATGGGCTTTTTATTATATTTTTATTTTAAATCGAATTATGTGTATTTTTAGATGTTCAAACAATTTACAAATTTAAAATAATCATAACTTTTGTTAAAATTTAAATCTAATAAAAAACCCATAAGGTTACCTAGATAATATTCTTACCTTTAGATTTTATAGGAGGTAATTCGGTCTAATTTTTAATCTAACGGAGCTACACGTGTTCTGCTGAACGTAAAATTTGCTGTTACGCACTTGTAAGACGGAGACAACACGTGCGCAAATCACGTCCGCTTAAGGTCGATAAAGTAGATACTTTAGATTTATAATGTTTGTTTATTTTATCATTTCCGATACTTGATGACATTTTCATAATATATTGACTTGTTTTGAGCTGTTTAAGGATGTTTTTAGTTTTTTTTTTCTATAAATGCAAAACAAATTTCAATCGTTGGGTCTTTTTAAAAATGTTTGGTCTGCTTGAAAATTTAATACATGGTTACAATATACAAAATGTAACAGAACTGAAAAAAAAATCGATCCTTCTGAAACGTATGCCAAAAATTGTGAAAAAATTTAAAAAATATATTCATGTCAGGAAATTCCGAAAAATAATATTTTGAAAAAAGTTATTACGTTCTAAATTGATTTACTCAAAAAAATATTGATAGTTTAAAAAATTCTAAAAAATAAACTACTTGACTTAGATAAATATTTTTAGTATCAAAATTATTCTTAATCAGATTTCCAAATTGACCATTTTGATTTTTCCAAAAAATTAAATCAAATCAATATATTTTTATTTTCAGTATTAAAAAATAAAAACAATTTGTTCATATTATACGTGTAGCGCAAGTGACCACAAATTATACATAAACATTTTTTTTTTCAAATATTAATCAGAAAAAAAGTTATTTCATCTGTCAGGCCTTCCTGTATCATTGTTACAATAGCTGCAATTGAACAATATGCACTTCACAATGTAACCAAATAATCTAAGAAATCTTGAAAGTCCATTATTCATTATTTTATTTTATATTATATATTATTCATATACCTACTTATTTTATTTATTAATTAGTACAAAATAAATAATATTATAATTTATAATATTTTGTATTGGTAGGTATATTTATAAGGTATTATTATTATAGGACAACTAGTAATATTGCGGATAATGCAGATGTTTCAAATGAAGTCAATAACATTTTTCACTTGAGTCGGTCATAGGAGACTCTTAAAACGAAATAAATATATCAAGTTTGCCTGGTCAGTCTCAATGTGAACGGTTTGTTGTGGTTCGGTGACCGGTGGGCAAAGCTGGGCAAGTTAACCAATTTTTTTAACTGGTTAAAGTTAAGTTATCCTAAAATAAAAAATAACTAAGCTAAGTTAAAGTTAGTTTTATAAAGTTACTGAATTTGAGTAACTAAGTTAAGTTACAAATTGTCATGAAAATAATAACTAAATTAAGTTAAAAGTTAAGTTACTTTTATTTTTTTAAATACCTTTAACTTACTCATAAACGTTTTTTTATCTCATCGAAGGAAAATAACTAGTTTTGGTATAAAGTAAAACAAATTAATAACAAATGCACAGACTATGTTATTTTATAAATACTTGTTATAGCTGTACCTTACATTTAAAATATAAATTACATAATACATATAAATGATTATAAGAAATACTTATTGAATTTTAATAACAATCTTTTTTCAAAATCATGATCTGCTGTAGACCCTCTTCTTTCACTTAACAACTGGCCACCAGCACTAAACAAGCACTCTACTTATAAAGTTGACAACAATTAATTCTTATATATTATTTTCTTTATATTCCAATATAATATTAAAAGAATATAGAGTGTAGTTTGTAGAAAACACGGCATAAGTATCACCGTATCAGAAATTACTAATTAGGTCCGTTCTGGAAATTGTATTATTAGTTATTAGTTATTACCTACCTATCAATATACACAGTACACTAGTAACTATGTAACATACATCTTAACCGTTGTGATTTCATAGAAAATATAAACTTCCTAGTTATATTCCAAATAAGTAATAAATAAATAATAATAATCACTATTCACTATAATAGTATAATACCTACTACTAATTAGTAATTATAATATGTCTATATAGTATATATTATATTAATTATTAGTATATACTATAATAATATGTCTATAGTATAGTAATAAATACAATAATATACATACCTACAATCGTTGGTAGATATACCTCCGTCGCGGTTCTCAGAAATATCAATACAAATAAAATATACAGTTCATAAATCACATAAATCATAATAGGAAAATTCGTAAATAACTTTTTACAAATAACTTTCATTTTAATAGAATAACTAAGGTAAGTTACAAATATTTATAAAAACAAAAAACTCAGTTACTAACTAAGCTATTTTCTACATTCTACTTTTTTTTTTAACTAGTTAAGTTAAAACTTAAAAGTTATCAAAAAAAGTAACTTTTAACTTAACTTTTAACTTTTTAACTAGTTACTGCCCAACTTTGCCGGTGGGTGCCGGGTGAACCTTCCATGTTCGGCGTCGACCCGTTTTGTGGTGCAGCGAAAACGTCATACAGCTGACAGTTCGACAATGGTACAGTAATAAGCTATTATTTTAAAATATTATTTCTACTTAATTGTACCAAAATTTACATTTTACCGAAATGTAATAATTGTGTACAACTTTGTCGTTTTTACTTAATTCCACCTACGGTGGATTAATATAATGGATTAATACAAAATCCTAACCTAACATAACCGTACTAAAATCCAACGAATAAAAATAAACTAAATTTGACCCTTTTTAAATTTGCTTTTCTTCTTCCCAGAGGTTTAATCTACACACAAACAATCATTTTTTTTTCATTCATTCATCAACGAACATTCCCGATTAACCAATAGCAACCAATATATAATACACTACTATATTTTAATTTTTTTTCTTTACAAAAATTACATCAATACGATAATAAATCCGGGGGGAGGAGTTAATTCACATTAGGGGAGCTTAGCCCCCTTTTACCCCCACCCTATTTTCGCCCATGGTGAAATAACCAATATATAACATTATTAGTTGAATTCGTTTTTAAAAAAATTATCAAAAATTCTGTGTTCAACAGTATGTTAACGACTGGAATTGGAAACGTCAGGTCCACCAATTGCAATCGTTAAAGATACAAAAAATAACACTAAATAAATAAACAATTAACTTTTCAAATATTATTTTGTAAAAAAATCAAAGTGAATAATTACCTAATTCTACAATTGAGACTCCTAAAATACTTTCTTCTACAGAGTGTTCAGTAGTATTGTTGTTAGAAACTTCGGGTACACTTGTAAAATCAATTTAAATTCTTAAATTTACAAAAAAATAATTCTTAATAAACATTCACACATTACATATTACTTTGTAAAATAATCGGTGACAAAAATACAATAATAATACAAGACGTCATGTTATACATACATTATATTGAAAATATATATTAAATACCCAATAATTTCCGACAAATTAGTATTTCGTATCAGCGTATCGCTCGAATACGTGCAGTGTTCGTGTTCGGCAGTTGGTCGGATATTTCGGTCTTCGATTAACTATGACAATTTAAAATACCACGTTGAAGATCCGTAAGCAAATTGTTGACATGTCGTGGTATTATTATATTGTTAAAAATAACAGTAATAATAATTGATATAAAAAAATTGTTTTAAATTTAAATTAATTTTTTTTAGTGACTAATTTGTTTTGCAAGAAATAAGTGTAGACCTATGTGAGGCCCCCAACATAAACATAGACTGGGGCCCACAGGAAAAATCCCTTTTTCCCTATGGGCCTATCCATCCCGGCCCGTTCGTCTCGGGTCCATATTTTTGTAGCCGCTATAACAACAAATACTAAAAATCCTAGAATATATAATATAAGCAGTGTTGCCAACATGTTTATAGCTGATGATGGTACGGAAACCTCCGTGCGCGAGTCCGACTCGTACTTGGCCGGTTTTATCTTATTATTATCTATACTACTATATAAAGAGGAGTCGTTAGTTACCGTTGTCGAAAGTAATCTCTGGAACTACTGAACTGATTTCGCAAATTCTTTCACCAATAAAAAGCCACATTCTTTATGAGTGTCATAGGTTAATTTAAAAAGATAATTGATCACTCCCGATAGGTGCTAAAACAGGAATTTTGAGATTTACGATAGAAATTTTTGTTTATTAATGGTCGCTATGGGTTATAGGAGTTGAAAATAATATTTATTTATTATCATTTTTTTTTTAATTTGAATATTAATGAAGCATCTCAATATCATTCGTTTCAATCAGTCAAAGTTACGATCAGACGAGTACCTACATCCACTTACGTAACGCCATCTCTACTGAAGGAGACGCGGTCAACATTGATGGTTTGACCATTCTTTCAGCCCATTCTTCTTTTTGTATATATGAAAATGAATGTTTGTGAGTAGATTAGACGTCTGGGTAGAAGATAGGATAATTTAAAAGGGGTTAAATTTGTTTTTTTTTATTTATTAGATTTTAGTACGGTTCGGTTAGGGTTTTGTATTAATTGATTATATTAATCCAACATAGGTGTAATTAAGTAAGAACGATAAACTTGGTATAACTTTGGTGTTTGATACTCTAGAGTTAAATCATACACTTACGTACAAACAGCACGGGGTCCGCGATCTACCACAGATAGATTGCCTAGGTACTTGATAATATACTGCTGCGAATCAGAATTTTTATTCCGGGCAACAGAAAAGTTAAGATAAGTTTTGAATACCATACACTGAATATTAAATAACAAATTAAACAAAGTTTGAGTCATAAAGAGTTGGTACATTTAACGGGCAACGAAGTGCACTGGATCAGCTAGTAATATATAATTTCTTTATTATATATATAATTAA
>NC_042495.1:85282155-85299929 GCF_005508785.2 Acyrthosiphon pisum
TACTACAAGTATAACAGAACGACGACTAAAGACTTTGAAAACAAAAATATGGCGAAAGCATATGCGGTCCCGGTAAAAGACCCAAAGACAGGTCAGTGGCGTAGGAAGTTCAACCAAGAACTGAAGGAGGAATAAAAAATAGTATCAATAAATGGTTTCATAAAGAGACAAAGGATACAATGGCTAGGACATGTCATGAGGCGGAATTCTGATGCAGTAACCAAAATGGTACTGAATTGGAAACCAGAAGGAAAAAGGCCACGGGGTCGTCCTCGGAAGAGATAGTTGGATGTTGTAGAAAAGGATTTGGAAGATCTTGGAGTGCAGGATTGGAGGGAGATTGTGCAGGATCGTGATAAGTGGAGTGATTTGGTGATGGCGGCGGAAACTCTTGGAGAGTTATAAAAGCCAGAAGAAGAAGAAGATTGGGAATATTAAATTTTGACCTCCCCATTTAAAATATTTTAAAAACTATTTTATTGTATTTTTTTTTCATTTAGTTACGTATTAAACAAAGTAACAATATTATTAATATTTATGCCCCGAAAATGTTTTAAATTAATCATCATTTTAACTACTACCTATTATTTTGTATCATTTAATTTTAGTTTGTACTGCTATTGATACGGCTATAGTATCTATAACTGTGGTTTGTACATGTAATGTAATGTAACATTGTACAACAATTAATAATGTATTTTAGATTCTGAGCCGCGAAGCGAAGAAGCTAGTGGTTTTACAATGGTGTTTATTTTATAGTTATTTAATACCATGGAAAAACCATCGAAAAATTACAATAAATCGGAAAAAATGGGATTTTATTATCACCATAGACACGAATACAAAATAATAATATTATAATATTAATTCAACAGGATATAATAAATAATAACAATATAAAATATCCAGACTGAAAAACCATCTCCGCTCAGAATCGTTTTTCTTATACAATGATAATATATATCATTGAATTCAAGTGTAATACAATCCTTTATACATTGACCCACTTGTAACCTACTGTACAGCAGAGTGACATCCACTTACCTGCTTTTTTAAATTTTCTAAAATATTTAAAAAACAGTTTTTTATAGTTATTTTATGTTCAAATTCGGACGAAATTAGATATTTAAACGAAAAAAAATGATTTTAGATTTGTGACCTACACATATTTTTCATTTTTATTGTCAATATTCCTTATTATTAAAATAGCATAAATATGCAAATATGTTAAGACTTATGAATAATATGAAAAAAAAAACATAGGCAATATTAAAATTATAGAGTTGATGTCTATATAGTACCTACAGAACAAGATGTTACCACTTACCTTAGACAATTAGACGAACAGTCGAATAGACGACAACTATCGACTGAAAAAGTTAAAATTGCAAATATTTTATAGTACCAAGAATAAGTCAATAGAATACCTACGGGCTACGGGTTACGTGTTGTACAGTCACGCAATACACTGATAGTAGATAAACTCGTCTATTTTTGGAATTCGGTGTATTCGAAATGTCGTTGACGTCGTTTTAATCAAATATCAAATATATATAAAAATATTTGTTGAAAATAATAAAAATACTATTAAATACTGACGATGCCGAATTGTCGAAAACATTGACCAAGTGCTAAATTTGCCGACTAAATATTTAAAAAAAATCTTGAGTGGGGGGGTGAGACACCCCTCCAAATACCCCCTCAAAGGACGGCCCTGATGACACTCATTATTCAAAAAGTATTAATATATTTGTAAATATTTTAGATTCTGAGTGGAACGATGAATGTATTGATTTTACAATGATGTGTGTTTTTTTATTTTTATTTTTATTTTTATTTTTGTGTCTGTCATCACCTTTTAGGACAGTAAAAGTGCTTGGATTTTCTTCAACAGTACCTTTTCTGAGAGGAAAATGAATCTAGTTGGTACTTTGGGGGGTCAAAAGTAAAATTTTTGAAATAGTTTTCAAAAGCGCCGTGAAAAACAAAAGAAAAATTAAGGAAAAACGGGAATTTTTACGCAAAATCTGTTTTCGAGAAAATTGATTTTGGTTTTTGGTGTAACATTAAAACGAATGACTGTAGATACATGAAATTTTCACTGGTTGTTTATATTTCCATTTTCTATACATGATAAAATTTTCAAAATATTTTGATTTGTTATGAGCGTTTGAAATTCATATTTTTACAACATTTGGTATTTACTCGATTTCTTACGTAACGATTTTCTTATTTTGTTGTAATTAAAAAACCAATGACTGTAGAAACTTGAAAATTTCACTGAATGTTTATATTAGCATTTTCTATATACGATACAATTTTGAAAATAATTTGACTCTTTTTGAGCTGTTAACGGACATTGTAAGTTTTCAATTTTTTTAGTTTATTTTCTATAAATATCAATAAAGTTTTATCTATTGGGCCAAAAAGTGTAAAAAAATAATACAGGGCTCCTGATACATTGTTACAATAGCAGTTGAAATATATTACAAATACATAGGCACAATTTTTTTATAAGCATTTAAAGATCGTATTTTGACAACATTTATCAAATTTAAAATTGAATAATTATTTCGTAGTTAAAAATCTATAAAATTTTCAACTTTTATATCTAAGAATTGAAAATTTAAAACAAGATTCCACGTAAGTAATTTATTCTGTTACCAAAAAATCTAAAAAATACATTTGCACAGTTTATTTTTATAGTTATTTTAAGTCTAAATTTGGACGAATTTACATATTAAAAACATGGAATAACTATTTTAGTTGTTTTGTTGTGATTGTATAATATTATTCGTGGGTACTTGAAACTTCTAAAGTATACATTTATATATCTATGATAGTACCACGGTTTATTGTTGATGTATGACGCGTAACCTAATGTATATCCGATATTGTGATATGCATAATTTGGAATTTATTATATAGATACCTATTACAAGTCAATTTTTTTTTTTTAATACGATAGATAAGTATAGATAAGTATGTCTAATACCTAGACTGATATACCGTCCCCGCTCAGAATCGTTTTTCTTATACAGTGATATTATATCATTGAATTCAAATTTAATTCTATCCATTATACAGTGACGCACTTATAACCTACTGTACAGCAGAGCGATATCCACTTACCCACCTTTTTAGTTTTAGATACCATTTAAGTAATTCAGTAGTATTTTCATTATTTAGATGTAATAACTAATAAGTAATGATTAAAACTAAGAATATTCATAGTAGGTATAAGCCGTTCCTTAGCTTTACACAAATTGACGACAAACCGTCATAGTCGTAATCGTAATTACTTGAAATGTTTGTGATTTGTTACGCCTGTCTCTAGGTGTTTATCAAATTCGATTAAAAAAAGCGTGTAACAAGCAATTTATATCATCCATCCTTAAGCTAAAAATAAAATAAGTACATAGGTTAATGGTTATATATATAGTTATCCTAGATTTAAATAAATCTTTCATAAAGAGTATTTATTTATTGAATAGATAATTAAAAAATCTAGATACAATTATATTTTTAAACATTTGTATTAAAGTGTTCATTAAGTACTTTATACTTTCCGAATACAATACAATAAATTTATTTTTAGGTAACCAATATATTAGTATTTGTATAGTACAATAAAATTATCAATTTTGTAATTAAGTATAAGTAATGACATTATCTAGACGAGAAAAAGTCATAACTAGGGAGTGGATGTTTATGCATTTATCATATTTTTTAATAAAATCTAAATTAATGCGGAGTAAGATAGAAATTTGTTTCATCACCTAAAGAATTCAAATTTACCAATTAAATTTTGCAAATTTTTGCATATTTGTCCGATTGTTACTTGATTGATCATATTTTTATATTCATCATGCTTATCGTGCATATTTGAGGTTTTTATTAAATACCCAATCATTTCCGACAAATTTTATTTCGTATCAGCGTATTGCCCGTATCGGGATAGAACGTGCAGTGTTCGTTGTCGGCAGTTGGTCGGATTTTCGGTCTTCGATTAACGATCACAATTTAAAATACCACGTTGAAGATCCGTAAGCAAATTGTTGACATGTCGTGGTAATATTATATTGTTGAAAATAACAGTAATAATAATTTATATATAAAAAAAAAAAAAATAGTTTTATGTATTTAACTTTAAAGTTTAAATTAATTTTATTTAGAGAATAATTTGTTTTGCAAAAAATAAGTGTAGACCTTAGTGGGGCCCCCAACATAAACATAGACGGGGCCCACAGGAAAAATCCTTTTTTCCCTATGGGCCTGTCCACCCCGCCGGCTCGTTCGTTTCGGGTCCACGCGGTTTTCACATTTCACCCGTGCCCCTTTGAACGTCGGTGCGCCGTGCGCGCATCGATACCCAAGAGTAATAGTACCATCCACTTCCTCAGCAGGCGCTGTCAGTGGCGTATTTAGGAATTTGTCATGGGAGGGTCCAGATCATTTTCAGAACACAGCACTGTGAGGAGCTTGTATGTCCATGTAAAATTTTTTTGTTGTTAATCATCTAATACAGGGGTGGCCAACCTGTAGCACGCGTACCTTTTGTGGCACGTTTGACGTTATTGAATGGCTAACGTCAGATAAAATAACATATAATTTTTAAATATTTCTAAAATTATGGTTTAACATTTTCAATAATTCATAAAAGTAGTAAATATTGAATTATACAACATTTGTATCAAAATATCATTAATAAGGTTAAATAATGATATAACATATTAACAAATTAAATTATTACTACCGCAGTGGAATTCCTCGATTATTGTTGCGATACGATAAATGAATCAGTCGTGTAATCGCCCTTGCGTGCGTACGAGTCACATACATTTTTAAATATTAGATTCTAATACAGTAAAATCTCTTTAAAACGGAATCACTTGGGACCAAAAATTTTTCCGTTATAATAAGAGTTTTCCGTCTTAAAGAGGTAAAAAAAAAAATGTTTCAAGAATGTATGCATGTGTACGTATGTGTTAAAAAATTATACTTTAGGTATATATACCTCGTAAAACGTAAATTTATACAATAAGATTATGCACATATGACTTAATATTTAAATTGGTTTTGTGTATATTACTAAAAAAATAAAAGTAATAGGTATTTGTACCTTTTTTATAAATTAAGAAACATAGTTTTTAATATTTGATTGCTTTTTGTGTTTAAGAGCAGCACGTTGAGTATATTCTCGGGCTTTTGTTGTACATAAAAATCTTGTGTCACGTTGTTAGTGTACAAACTCCTCCGTAATGGCTCGACCGGTTCGGATAAAATTATTTTTCTACATTTGGTAGGTACAACTGTACAAGAATAGGTTGTAAAGTATTTTTCACCCTCCTAGTCCATCCGGGGAGTTGCTCTCAAACGGGGATTTTATGATTTGCTGTGGTAATGTAAATACTGTGCAAAATCACAATGTGATACTGGCAATGTAAATTTAAAACAAAAAAAATCACGATATTAGTTGAAAATGTTGACAATTGAAGTGACGAAATTTTTTTACAAAATCCTTCGTATTGTATGATAAAATTTGTTCTTAATAATAACGTGTACGAGACACGAGTCAATGGGAGGTGTCCACACCCCGCATGGACTGTTCAATTTGGGTAGTGAAGGGTAAAAGGTACCAAGACAATTGCCGTCCGGCACCCCGTTACCCGCCCATCATATCGTTTCCAGTCCTCGCTATTTAGTCTGCGAAGAAAGGCCGCAGCTGATAAGAAGAAGTTAATGATAAGACGGCGTTTTCACTGTTAAGGATGTGGTACTGATAAGAATTATAACTGATAAGGATGAGGATGACGATAAGGATGAAGATGAGATATAAGGAGGGAAGAGGCTTCAGAATTGTCTTTTTTATCCTATTATTTTAATAATATAATTTCTTCATCATAACAATTGAATTAACTTATAATAACAATTACTTTAAATGCCACAATATTTTTAAACTATTCTAGATATGATAATACATATGTAAGTATCTATTATTTGTTACAATCACCGTTACCATCGCGGTGTAGGTCTTCTAGATAAGTCAATATTTTTTCGCTGAAACTAGTTACAACCACTATAAGAATATATTATGACTTACACAGATTGTATATTTTTAATAAAAATAAAAATTTCAAGTAGGTACCTACGGTTAATAATGTTTGTATTACAACAAAAGGCTAAAATCTACTTTACCAACCCCCTCACGATTTTCAAAATTTTTTTTTTCAAAAGACTTGTTTTTTTATGCTTAAAACGATGGTGTAATTTTTTTTTCCCGGAAACTATTATTTTAGAAGTTATAGCCTTCCAAATTTTACGATTTTACGTTTACGCGCATGCGCGCAACGCTACTTGACTGCCACGCGCGCCTATAACAAATTTTTTTTTTTACGTATTTTAACAAGTTTTGGGACATAGTCAGTTTTGGGTAAGTAATATTGTGAATCACGTCATTATTATGGTGAAATATAAACTATAGTTGAGTACCTAATTAGACTAGGTATATTAGCCCAATTAAAATAAATAATAAATAAATACTGTAAAAATGTTAAATATATTTGATACTAATTTTAAATTTATACTAATTATAAATTATATCACACAATCATCATCTCCACTGAGTGACTCATTTTCACTGTCTGACTCCTCAGATAGAATATAGGTTAATAGGTAACCATTAGTCGGTCATCTACCTGCGAAGATAATGGCTTTTTAACAACTTTGTTTAATTGCGAGGCCTACCCAAGGTGGTTTTGCACAGCAAATCGGGGGATATTTTCGTTTTTAATTGTCCGAGCGAGCGTAGCGAGCGAGTGACCCCGCTCGGTGATTCGGTGCACCAAAAATGCAATTTCCTTAACCCTGTGACCCACTTGGGGAGGTGTTGCACAGCAAGTCGGGGGATATTTTCGATTTGCGGAGCGTAGCGACGAGTGCCGCTAGCACCGCATCACTGTACGATGTTTTTTCAAATTGGTGGCTCGGTGCAACAAAAATGAAATTTTCTCAACCCTTTGTCCCACTTGGGGAGGTGTTGCACAGCAAGTCGGGGGATAAATTATTATTGTACCATCGTTTTAAACAGGTTAGAATACGTAAGTACAAAAAAATAACAAAAATAGTCCTCCGCGTGGCATTATAGTAGTGTTGCGCGCATGCGCATAAACGTAAAATCGCAAACTTTGGAAGGCCATAACTTCTAAAATAATAGTTTCCGGGGAAAAAAAAATTACACCATCGTTTTAAGCATAAAAAACCAAGTCTTTTGAAAAATTTGAAAATCGTGAGGGGGTTGGTAAAGTAGATTTGTTCCTAAAAAAAATCGTTTTACGAGAATCAAATAATTAGTAGAAGACACAATTAATTAATTGCTATGGGTTATAGGAGTTGAAAATAATATTTATTTATTATCATTTTTTTTTTAATTTGAATATTAATGAAGCATCTCAATATCATTCGTTTCAATCAGTCAAAGTTACGATCAGACGAGTACCTACATCCACTTGCGTAACGCCATCTCTACTGAAGGAGACGCGGTCAACATTGATGGTTTGACCATTCTTTCAGCCCATTCTTCTTTTTGTGTATATGAAAATGAATGTTTGTGAGTAGATTATACGTCTGGGTAGAAGATAGGATAATTTAAAAGGGGTTAAATTTGTTTTTTTTTATTTATTAGATTTTAGTACGGTTCGGTTAGGGTTTTGTATTAATTGATTATATTAATCCAACATAGGTGTAATTAAGTAAGAACGATAAACTTGGTATAACTTTGGTGTTTGATACTCTAGAGTTAAATCATACACTTACGTACAAACAGCACGGGGTCCGCGATCTACCACAGATAGATTGCCTAGGTACTTGATAATATACTGCTGCGAATCAGAATTTTTATTCCGGGCAACAGAAAAGTTAAGATAAGTTTTGAATACCATACACTGAATATTAAATAACAAATTAAACAAAGTTTGAGTCATAAAGAGTTGGTACATTTAACGGGCAACGAAGTGCACTGGATCAGCTAGTAATAATATAATTTCTTTATTATAATAATTTAATTAACATATGACAACAATTGTCTTTAAAATGCCACAATATTTTTAAACTATTTTAGATTTGATAATATGTAAGTATTTATTATTTGTTACCTAATCATCGTTACCATCGCGGAGTAGGTCTTGCAGATAAGTCAATATTTTTTCTCTGAAACTAGTTACAACCACTACTAGAATATGTGACTGACACAGATTGTATATTTTTAATAAAAATAAAAATTTCAAGTAGGTACCTACGATTAATAGTGTTTAGATTACAACAAAATAAAAAAATGGTTCTATGAGGATCAAATAATTAATAGAAGACACAATTTATTAATTAATAGTACATATTTTGTGCCTAATTACAGCATTTGGCAATAACAATTAATTCAAGTATTTATTAGACTAAATAGGCTAATTGAATGCTTAGCAAGTTAGTGGATCATTTGCATTATTATATCCATCTAATAACATATAAAACGTTACGTACTTATTATTACATCCACATTTATTATCACGATCGACTAAATCTATATCCCTCCCAATGAATCCATTTGAATAATCTTTGGCAAATTTACCCTATAAAATATATAAAAAATTTAAATAACTTTTATGATATTATACACTACAAAGTATTACTTTCTTATTCAATATGTCCTGGTCATCGACACACCATATTTCTTGGTACTGGTCGTGGTTTTCACAATACTGTGAACATTTAAAAAAAACTATTTAAATAATATGAAGTCTTAAAATTAAATTGATAGTTTTAAGTATAAGGATCCAACTCATCTAAAAGGAATTACATAAATCGATGAAAGTTAATAAATTACATACTAAAAATGTACTCAGTCACATACTATATACATTGTTGAATATACGGAAATTGCTGCTCAGAAATTTTTAAATCTGGCACTGGGAAAATTGTGTTTACTTCCATAAGGTAACACAATTTAATGAATAGTAAAGATTAATGGCATCGGTTGATGAGGTGACTTCAAAATAGTGTTGTGTGAGAGGAGATGATAAAATACGGACACCAAATCGAAAATTGAATGTACAATAGTAAATGAATATTCGATTTTATTCGAACGAAATAATATAGATATGAATAACACATTGATACTCTGTCATTTCTAATGGTCGCACTGTCTGGTTATGCTTGTAGAACATACATAGGCAAGCAGTGGCCCGTACGCACAAGTTGCTCGACCCCACTAAACCTTTCCATTTAACGGGTAAGGTGTAAGAGCTGTGACCTATTTTCGTGATTTGTGACCCGAAGTGATTAACCACCGATATAATTTTGTTTCGAAAAAGAATATCCCGCCTTTTCCCATAACGACTGATTCCCAGTGGCAGTCCCGAGGCTAATTTCATCTAAATGGGGCGTTGACCTTTCACGAGAGTCACCGTCCTAACCGAAGCTTGTCGACTAACCTAACCTATTTAAAAATATTTATTAACAAATAAATCTTATAAACACTCGGTTTATATTAGTTCACAACAATTAGTCGCTAGCACGGACTATGATTAACAGGACTGGAAACGAACAATAGTGCACTGTATAATTAAAAGATCCACATCTGTTACGGAAAGTCAAAGAGCGATTGTAGCGCCATCTATAGCTTCCTACACTGTTCTATTACTATATAATATAGTGACTACATTTTAGTTACTCAATTTTGTCGCCACAATCGCTCGTTAACTGTCCGTAACAGATCTTAATCAAATGATAAAGGTTCGTTTCCAGTCCTGTATATCCTAGTCCGTGGTCGCTAGGAGTTCGCTCGTCGTGACAGACCGTACTTGGTGAGGAATGCGCGCGTCGCCGAACGTACGCCGGTCACCGCACGATATGTTCTCTTTTGAAACAGAATATAGGAACGTATATTGTTTTATATACATGCTGCCCTATCATGCGTTGTCATGCCAAATATTTGTGTGTTTTTATTTGGAACGAGGCTAAATCCGTCAGTCTTGTCAATACAGTTTGCATCAGTATTCAGGGCCGGTGGCAATGAAGTATGGTAGCCCCCCTTCCTTGGAATTTTTCTTAACTTTCAGTTTGCATTTCCTTATTAACAGAGAGCTGTCAGAAATTATGTGACTTGTTAAAAACTGTTTTCCTAGATTTTTTTATGTTATAATTTTAATAATAATAACGAGAACGGGTCCTCGGCAGTCAGCAGTCCAAATTTGATTTCTAAATCAGTATAGGTAGTTACAGAGGATGACACTATTAATAGTTAACTATTGTTATGAAAAATTTAAAATATAACTGGAAATTTATTATTTAATCAATGACTCCACAATACTGTTAGTATACAAGTAAGGAGAAGTAGAACTCCTTGTTTTTCTTATTTCCACTGACTTCGACTATACTCACTTGACAATATTTAAAAGCAGGGCTTGAAACCAATTGAAATAATTTCTGTTTTGGTTTCGATTTTGCATACTGGTTTTTAATTTTTTCGATTTCGGTTTCAATTTTTCAATACCAGTATTAGGAAATTTCAGTTTCGGTTTCGATTTTGTATACAGGTTTTGAAATTTTACGATTTCGGTTTCAACTTAACAATACCGGTATTAAGATATTTCGGTTTCGGTTTCGGTTTTGTATATCGGTTTCTAAAGTATTTTCAGGGGGCTATGTCGTCTATACAATTATCATTCTTTGTTCCGTATTGTCAATTGTCATATATAGTATTTGCTAGTAATTTTAATTTATGTCATTACTATTTATAAAGCAACTAATAATTTTGCGAATAATGAAATGTGTATCAAAAAAATTAATTATGATTTCAATTTTATTATGATTATTAACTATGCGTATTAATGGAATTTACGTATTTAAAAACACGTCAGTTAAAAAAAAATAACGGTTTCTAATTTTTTTCAAATTTCGGTTTTAAATTATAATACTGGTATCCAATTTTTTTCCGGTTTAGGTTTTGACTTTAATACCGGTATCCAATTTTTTTCGGTTTCGTTTTTAAATTACAGTTTCGGTTTCGGTTTTAAAACGGTTTCTGAAATCGGTTTTGAAAACGGTTTCAAGCCCTGTTTAAGAGTACTGATTTAGAAATCAAAATACTGCAAATTGCTATACATAATATATAATACCTATACAATAACTTTTTTAGTACCATCATCCATCGGTATGCTATCGCTAATAATCGGTATCTCAAGCACCTATCTATGGGCATTTCCGTTTTTAATAGAGTCTACGCCCTAGTCTAGGCCGCTGCACTGATTAATAGATTAAAACACCGAATACGACTTAAATTTTTAGAGCTTTAAATAGTCCTGACAATCCTGTACCCGTACAGCAAGCGGCTGTATGATATACAAGTAACAAATATTATAACAGATTATGTGCATAGAACTGTCTAAAATGTTTTAGTTCAATTTTAAAAAAAAATTTTATAATGTTTTTAATATAATATTTATCAAATTTCAATGATTAAGAGAAATTATATAGATATATTATAACCTATTAAACAAAAAAAACAGGAATTTTTATGGGTACCGTCAATCGAGGTGACTTGTAACAACGAGATGAGATGTAACAATTTGGTTTTTGTTTAAATATTTCAAGATATCTATCAGGGTGTTTAATATAATTTAATTGTACCTCCATAAAAATAATATGTTTTTCATATTTATGACTATCAATGTTATCTTCAACCATTGGTCTAATCATTACCTCCGAAAAAAATAGTCAAACATTTTTCATGATCACAGCGATTTTATCATTGCTTTTAAAAGTGCTTTAGATTTTAGTTATAGACGTCGAGTTTAGGGGTTTGTATATTTTATATACATTAAAGGATACTTCAAAAAAAGAATTAAAAGTTTAAAAATATTTATTCCTACTTGTATAGCTTTAGTTTTATTTTTCAAAAAAAATCTAAGGGTGACTTGTAACATCATAAAAACGCATACAATGCATAAAATGCATAGAATGCAGTTTAGCTTCTAAGTGATTTTTTGAAATTTTTTTTTCTAAATGTGTGTTTTTGCATGCTTAATTTGATGGTATTTTCAAAAAAAGTCCCTCTTACTTTATTTGGAAATTATAGTAATCAATTGCTTATTTTTGTATTAACATTAAAAGTAAGTATAAGATAGGTAAATTCAGATTTCACTAAAATTTTAAGCATGTAAACATTTATAAATATTTTGTTACAAGTCAACTCTAATGTTCTTTAATTGAGGTGAATTGAGGTGACTTGTAACACGTGTTCTTTATTTTATTTTTTAAGCGATTTTTTATCAAAAAACTAAATTGAAGGTTCTATTCTATTCATTAGACGTATGCGGAAATAAATATAATTTTCGTAGCCCAGTGCGATTTTTTTTAGGCTCATAATACTAAGAAGTATGTCAAAATCGTTTCTAGTCACCTCGATTGACGGTACTTCACATAGTTTGTTTTAAGAGATTACAGGTTGAATTTTTTACAGTCAGCATAAATTATATTTCAGTCGGCAAATACTTGATCGTTGACCCCCGTTAAAATCGTATAACGCCGGCCCTGTCAGTATTACTAGTATATTAAAATTGAAAATTCAAATCCAGTCTTATTTGTAGCATAATAGACGCGGTTCGATTGCCTAATTAAATGACTAAGTTGAATGTAAATCAAATTTGACTTGAAATGACTGCCTTGCTAAATACTCCATCACAGCCTTACATTTAACATTTTTATACGTATAGAAAAAAAACCTAGTATACGCCGGGGAACCGTATCAAGCCCCTTTAATTGCTAAATTTATACGGGAAATGAGAGATTGCGAGACACTCAAACTTGTCTTTCAAACATTACCACATTTGAAACGAGACCACCAAAGCGCCAAGTTAGTGCAGTGGTACAATAACAAACGAGTGTTAGTACAGGCACACGTAAAGGCCATATAGGACCTTGAAGCAATGAGTGGTGAATCGGTGGTAAGCTAAGATAATTTACGGACACGCTCAGTGGACACATGCGGGCTTTAGAGGCGGTAGGCGAACGACCCGTGGATTGGGGATCGCTGTTAATACATTTAATCGCAACAAAAATTGATAAAACCACATTGAGAGATTGGGAATCAAAATCGTTGCATGATAAGGTGCAAGTCGTGTCAGAGATAATTCAATTCTTGGATTCAAAATTCAAGGTTTTAGAAGCCATAGAAGTCACAAAAAACATAAGTGTTCGATCGCAGCAGCGTGTAAATAATTCGATGCATATAATATAAGAGAGGAGTTTATGAATAAGATGCTTGATGTACGATTACAGGAGGTCAACCGTCGTATATTTAGCCGTTGATCACAAAGAACATTGGTAACCAGGTTTACATATACATACAATTTTATGTCTCCGGCCATTTTAATTTATGTACCGATAAACACTATAATACGACCTCTACAATTATTTTAACTGATGAACATTTTAAATTTAAAGTTTATACCTCGTTATATGATAATTCACAATGCTTAAAATTGCCCACTTCTTCAGGTGTCGGTATAGGGCTTATTAAAAATTCAAAATAAACTTTGTCTTTTGCAATGGTAGATTGATTTAAAACAGCTGCAAATGTATTCTGAAAAAAATATAATATTTTTAATCCTATTTTTTGACTGAGTTATTTGATACTAATCATACTAATGTCATATCGTCTGGATTTGTTGAATTTGTTTGAAGAGGAGTTATTCCACCATGTAAAAATTTTTCAGAGCATATATTAAAAGTAGCAAATTCAATGACATAGAAATCCAAAACGTCATTCATCTTACAAAAATCAAACCCTAAATACGCAAAATATAACAAATTACAATAGATTTATATTTTATTGGTAGTATATTTTATTATAAATTAAAACGTAATATGGTGCTATTACAGGTCTAACCAATCTTACTTTTATTAATTTTAATTTAATTTACTTTCTTACAAGTTGAATTTTCCGTCTCATTTGCATTTATTATGAAAAGTCTTGCACTCAAATAAAACCCGATTTCCAGATCTGGATTTTCAGTTTTAATAGCCGTTACATAGGCTGCAAAGTTCTTGTGAAAGTTGCCGCCACCATCCTAAAGATCAAATATTGACTATTAAATGAGTATAAAATCATAATATATAATTAAGAGATTATAAAATGATTTTTGAAAATGTAAATATATCAATGTATCTTGTATTCTTGTATGTATTAATTATTTATATTTAATGTCAGTAAATTAGCACATTATAGAACGTAACATTTGTTGCTAAACATATATATATATATAAATACATTTATGATTTAAGAATAACCAGGTAAAAGGACGAGAGCACAATACTATTTTTGGAATAGGTCCAACGTGTGAATTACCTACTAGTTATTGGTCTAATGTATAAACTAGACTTAGATAATGAGAAAACTGAATTATAAATAATTAAAATATTTAAGGGCAATACAAACACATTTTTATAAAATAAAAATTGATAATATTCCTATATTCAATTCATGTATCTGGGGAGGGAATTTCCCAAAGCAATGGTAGTGAGATCAGTTCTGAATAGGCAAGACGTCTGAAGGGATTCCCCATATTCATGCAGACTACTGTGTAAGCCAAATAATGTTGGTAAATTCGTAGAGATGCTCCTGGTCAATAGGTTGGATAAATACATAAAATACATTTGGAGTACTTTTGGACAGACAGTTTATCAGTTTGTCAGTGACGTTTACTCTGCAGCTTAAGTAGTTGGACCAAATACAATATAGAACAATATGCTAGAATCAGAAACCCATTAGCTAGCTGTTCAGTAGTTGTACATTAATTCATCTTATACCATAGGCACAGATCGCAGTGGTGCTAAGTGGTCTTAGCCCCCACCCTCCATACAAATAAATTGTTTTTTATTTGTATGGGATCGGAAACCTCCCACTCACCTTTATGTTAAAAATGATAGCCCTCCTCAGAAATGTTAATGGATTGGGCCTATAATCTTATTTCGTATCGATTAATTGTCATTTTCATTGGGTCCATTAAATAGTTATTAAATAGTTTACGGCAACATAATAAAAAATATTTTTTTGCATATATATTTGTGCCATTAACATTCACTCCCCCCTCCCATTGAAATTTAGTCAAAACGACTACTGAATCTAAAATACTAAATCAAATATTTTTATAAAAATATACCACAGTTTTCTCAGTTTCAAGTCTATGATTCTAATTAATTAAAATAAATCTATTATAAATGTACATTTAGTTGGTATACTTATATAAAATTATCCGTAATATACTGTACTTCAGATAAAAGAGGATCATCTATTCCATCCAGAATTAACCCCTTTACAGCATGTAAATTAATAAATTCATGCACTTTTTGTGCTTCAGTTTGAAAATCTCCAAAAAAAATTGCGTCATTCCATTCGTCTAAGGTTTGATGTTTATAAAATAAGTACACGTTGTGTGAACCATCCTCAAAATCTATAAGTGATTGTAAGTGTGCTGTAAAAAAAATATACTTTTCATTACCGTGGATCATAATTTGATTGTTTATTTTTTCTATTAGTTATACCGTTGGAACAAGTTACACGTTTTTTGCTTAAAAATAATCACACTATATTACTGTGTTATTGTATAAAATTATTATAATATTACATCATGAAATTATAAATTATAAATTTAAACGATGAATAACGATTAAAGTTGTTATATGTTTTACTTCAAAAATATTTCCAAGGAGATTTGAAACTTTTACTTACCTATAAATTATAATATTAAATTCTAACATTCTGACTGTGTATAGCATAATTTCCTATTTTATTTAACAGTATGTTTGTGGGTCCTGTCAATTTTTTGTAAATTATGCAACCTTTATATGAAGCTGTATGTGCACCAGAGTATAGTGGCTACTATCTTTGGTGCACTATTCAGTTAAGTGATCATCTCCGTATTTAACACACCTGCATTGTAGACTGCAGTAGTTGCGCGAATGGTCATAAGCTTGACATGTGTAGCATTGGGGCATACTATTGCGTTTTGCATGTGGTTATTCGATCACCGCTATGGTATCAAGCAGAGTTTCAATCTCGAGGATTTATTTGTTGTTTTCTTTAAGAGCCAGTTCTACGTGAAACAATGGTAAAAGGCGATGGCTCTTTTTGATATTTACTTCGCGCGTAGTCGAGTGTCCTAGTTCGAACCGCACATTATCACGCCCGACGATTTGCACCGAAGGCGATACCGGATCAAAGTCCAGCCAAGTTACGACCGGTTTGGACGACTTTTGTCGCTAGCGTCGTCGTAGTCGCAGCCATGACTTTGACATTTGCGACACGTAAAATATACGCGCCAGCCAGTCTTACGAGTAACTCTCGTCTCGTCTCTCTCGGTCGGTGCGTGCTGTGTTGTGTACGAGTGTTTACGCCGGCCGTTTCCGAGCGTCGTTGTCCTGTTCGGCCGATTTCGGTGTCTTCGGTCGTCGGGGCTGTGCCATACGTATCCGCTGTTGGTGTATCGGTGGCCTGTTTATCATCGCAGTGTATTGGTTTTTCTTTGTGTCGAGCGTATATATCGACACCGTTCGCGTGGATTGTGTGAGCTGACGACACCGCTAGGTGTCATTGTGTTGTGTGTCGGATTTTGGTGGCGTTCTATACCACGTTGCCGACTATCGTGTATCACCACCGCGCTATTATATCGTTCGTCAGGGTGCGTGTTGCCGTGTTTTTCATTAAATAACGAGCGTCGAATCGTCGACGCGGGAATCCCCATTGGAGGTCGGTGGACCCGTCGTTTCACGTCGCCGTCATAATCTTCTCATATTCGATGTCGAACGGTTCCGGGTGGCAGCACTGCAGTCCATACCAGTAACCAGTCGACGTCATCTTCAATACCGGGTGATCGATTCACTATTATCATTACATTATCATTCCTTATATTATCGTAATTCAAATTATTGTTTTTTTTACGTATTGATCAATCGATCATAATATTATTATTTTGTTATACATGTTATTATATTATTGGGCCCCCCTATTTGTTTATATGTGTATAGGTATTTATATTGATCAATAGAATCATATTATTATATTTATATTATATTTCGCATTGTATTATATTCTGTTATTTGGTCACCCACCTCGAGACTAGTTATGCAGAGTAGTCGACTACAAATTCGTATGAATTATTCTGGCGCAACAGTCCTAGTTCGGCGAGGACGTCTGAAATATTAGTTGTAATTGTAAAGTGGTGGAGATTTCTGATTACTACCTTTTATTGGCGTTTTCAGTGCGGCCGGAAGGAGTGAAATTTCTCATCGGCTTTGATTGAGTAATCAATTATTAGGTATATTATAGATTATGCGGTTTTTTGGCCGGACTATAAGAATTGAATGTGTGGACCTAAATGAAATACTGTTCGTACCAGCTGAGAGTGATATTAGTGTATTATTAAATATTGAGAAATTGGTGACGTTCTTTATGTAGATCGCCGGAATTCGAGTAGGCTTATGTGTGACGTCAGTTTGAGGTAGTTGCATTGGTTAGTGTCGTGTATCGATTTGGTGACGCAAATGACTTGATTTTTTTTTCCTTTTGTTGTGAAGTGCTAGAAGGCGAGGACAGATGCCGTTATGGTTTTTTTTTTTATTGCGATGATCGAACTGAATTAAATATTAGTAATATAAGTACATGCCTATTTTCAAAAAATTAAATCAACCTACTACAAAACTGCTAAAAACAAAATAATTTATTT
>NC_042495.1:85299979-85302744 GCF_005508785.2 Acyrthosiphon pisum
CAATAAGAATATGCACATATGACTTAATATTTAAATTGGTTTTGTGTATATTACTAAAAAAATAAAAGTAATAGGTATTTGTACCTTTTTTATAAATTAAGAAACATAGTTTTTTATATTTGATTGCTTTTTGTGTTTAAGAGCAGCACGTTGAGTATATTCTCGGGCTTTTGTTGTACATAAAAATCTTGTGTCACGTTGTTAGTGTACAAACTCCTCCGTAATGGCTCGACCGGTTCGGATAAAATTATTTTTCTACATTTGGTAGGTACAACTGTACAAGAATAGGTTGTAAAGTATTTTTCACCCTCCTAGTCCATCCGGGGAGTTGCTCTCAAACGGGGATTTTATGATTTGCTGTGGTAATGTAAATACTGTGCAAAATCACAATGTGATACTGGCAATGTAAATTTAAAACAAAAAAAATCACGATATTAGTTGAAAATGTTGACAATTGAAGTGACGAAATTTTTTTACAAAATCCTTCGTATTGTATGATAAAATTTGGTCTTAATAATAACGTGTACGAGACACGAGTCAATGGAAGGTGTCCACACCCCGCATGGACTGTTCAATTTGGGTAGTGAAGGGTAAAAGGTACCAAGACAATTTCCGTCCGGCACCGCGTTACCCACCCATAATTTCGTTTCCAGTCCTCGCTATTTAGTCTGCGAAGAAAGGCCGCAGCTGATAAGAAGAGGTTAATGATAATACGGCGTTTTCACTGTTAAGGATGTGGTACTGATAAGAATTATAACTGATAAGGATGAGGATGACGATAAGGATGAAGATGAGATATAAGGAGGGAAGAGGCTTCAGAATTGTCTTTTTTATCCTATTATTTTAATAATATAATTTTTTCATCATAACAATTGAATTAACTTATAATAAGTAATAACAATTACTTTAAATGCCACAATATTTTTAAACTATTCTAGATATGATAATACATATGTAAGTATCTATTATTTGTTACAATCACCGTTACCATCGCGGTGTAGGTCTTCTAGATAAGTCAATATTTTTTCGCTGAAACTAATTACAACCACTATAAGAATATATGATTGACACAGATTGTATATTTTTAATAAAAATAAAAATTTCAAGTAGGTACCTACGATTAATAGTGTTTAGATTACAACAAAATAAAAAAATGGTTCTATGAGGATCAAATAATTAATTGAAGACACAATTTATTAATTAATAGTACATATTTTGTGCCTAATTACAGCATTTGGCAATAACAATTAATTCAAGTATTTATTAGACTAAATAGGCTAATTGAATGCTTGGCAAGTTAGTGGATCATTTGCATTATTATATCCATCTAATAACATATAAAACGTTACGTACTTATTATCACATTCACATTTATTATCACGATCGACTAAATCTATATCCCTCCCAATGAATCCATTTGAATAATCTTTGGCAAATTTACCCTATAAAATATATAAAAAATTTAAATAACTTTTATGATATTATACACTACAAAGTATTACTTTCTTATTCAATATGTCCTGGTTATCGACACACCATATTTCTTGGTACTGGTCGTGGTTTTCACAATACTGTGAACATTTAAAAAAACTATTTAAATAATATGAAGTCTTAAAATTAAATTGATAGTTTTAAGTATAAGGATCCAACTCATCTAAAAGGAATTACATAAATCGATGAAAGTTAATAAATTACATACTAAAAATGTACTCAGTCACATACTATATACTTTGTTGAATATACGGAAATTGCTGCTCAGAAATTTTTAAATCTGGCACTGGGAAAATTGTGTTTACTTCCATAAGGTAACACAATTTAATGAATAGTAAAGATTAATGGCATCGGTTGATGAGGTGACTTCAAAATTAGTGTTGTGTGAGAGGAGATGATAAAATACGGACACCAAATCGAAAATTGAATGTACAATAGTAAATGAATATTCGATTTTATTCGAACGAAATAATATAGATATGAATAACACACTGATACTCTGTCATTTCTAATGTTCGCACTGTCTGGTTATGCTTGTAGAACGTACATAGGCAAACAGTGGCCCGTATGCACAAGTTGCTCGACCCCACTAAACCTTTCCATTTAACGGGTAAGGTGTGAAAGCTACGACTATTTTCGTGGTTTGTGACCCGAAATGATCAACCACCACTATAATTTTGTTTTGAAAGAGAATCTACCACCTTTTCTTATAACGACTGATACCCAGTGGCAGTCCCAAGGCCAATTTATTGTTACGTACCTACGTATAAATTAATTATGTATAAACTATGTATAGCGTATAGCACGTTCTTAGCAATATCTAACGGATGTAACTAATAAGACAATTAGTATATTATATCACGCGGAGATCGTTGCAAAAGCATAGTATGAAACAATCAAACCATAAAAGCATCGTCACACGTATCTCCTCGGGAATGTCAACACACATACAGAGGATGCGAGTCGTCCAGCATACCAAGTCGAGACCCGGACTCTGTCTCATGACCGGATTTAGCCACTACAACGACCACCCACTCCAAAGGATCCGATCATATATATACGAGCCCATGACAAGAGCTCGTCAGACGGTTAGGGACACATAAGACACTTAGAGGCAGGTTGTAACACCACTCACTGTCATATATTTAAAATACACATAAGACACTTAGAGGCAGGTCGTAACACCACTCACTGTCATATATTTATAATATTGTAATTTTGTACTTGTTAATAAACACTCAAATATAACATAATACATCAAGTGTTCATCTCTG
>NC_042495.1:85302794-85318833 GCF_005508785.2 Acyrthosiphon pisum
TTGATTTTGCACGAAAGTCGCCGTTCGAAGCTATTCGACAAGTAGGTAAACATCGATTGGTTTTACAATGTCTTATTTAAAAATGTTCATTATATGTTATCTTTATATTATTTTATATACTAGCTGCCCCATCCAGCGTTGCCCATGCCAAATATTTGTTTGTATTTATGTAAAGTATTATTTGGTACGATGCTAAATCCGTCAGTCTTGTCAATACGATGTACATCAGCATTGCAAGTATTTTATAATTGAAAATTATCCATCAAATTCGGTCTTATTTGTAGCATTATAGTCGGATTGCCTAATCAAATTACTGAGTTGGATGTAAATCAAATTTTACTTGAAGTGACTGACTTGCTAAATACTCCATCACAGCCTTAGATTTAACATTTTTATACATACAAAAAAAAAAAACCTAGTATTCGCTGGGGAATCGTATCAAGCCCGTTTAATTGTTAAATTTATACGGGGAATGAGAGATCGAGAGACACTCAAACTCGTCTTTCAAACATTACCACATTTGAAACGAGACCACCTAAGCGCCAAGTTTTTTTACAAACCCTTATCAACAAAACCCCAACACCGACATCTTACTTATGACAATAATCACTTTTGAAATTTTACCAACCCTAAACGTGCGACACATAAAAATCAGACCTCCGTAATCGGTACTCTCCGTTATCGAATTACAAAGGCAGCTAGTAATTGAATAATATATAAATATATTTATATAATAAATTATACTTTAGAATCTAATTTATAATTATAAGATCTAAAGTTTAGATCATATTCAGTAGATGAAGTCATCTCGCCCGTGTAAATATTTCGACGCACATAATATAAAAAAAGTGTTTATGAATAAGTTGCTTGATGTACGAATACGGAAGGTCAGCCGTCGCTTATTTAGCAGTTGATCACTCATTAATTAAAATTTTTAAAAGAATATCAATTCAAATTTATAAATATGTGAAATTTCTCTTCGCACACGTGTAGATTTTCTGTATAATTCAGAGACATGTAGCTCATATGTGCTTCAAATTATCGGGACATGGGTCCACAGAATACCTATGATTTAAGCCTTAAGGTCTACCATATATAGTTAGTATTACTGCAGTCATATCGATTTTAGGTTATGTTTTACTGCATATTATAATAGAAACACATGCCTCGTACAATTATTAATATTTGTTGATAATAGTATTAATTTTCTTTGAATAAAAAATTACATTCAAACCAGGGCTTGAAACCGTTTTCAAAACCGATTTCAGAAACCGGTATAAACCGTTTTAAAACCGAAACCGAAACCGAAATCAAAACCGAAACCGGAAAAAATTGGAAACCGGTATTAAATTCAAAACCGTTTTTTTTTCAATTGACGTATTTTTAAATACGTGAATTCCATTAATACGCATAATTAATGCTCATAATAAAATTGAGATCGTAATTAAAATGTTGATAAGCATTTCATTATTCGTCAAATTATTAGTTACTTTAAGTAATGATAAATTATAGTTACTAGCAAATACTATAATATATGACAATAGGGGACAAACAATGATAATTGTATAGACGATACAGCACCCTGAAAATACTCGAATGCGCTATATTTGTATCTTTCAAGTTTCAATCCTAGACCGTTTGTTACTTGCCCAGGGGAATTATCTGTGTGTCGCGATTTTTGGTACTAGTTGTCCCGTATTGTGTTATAAGTTTATAACTTATAAGTTATAACTCAATAATAATATAGTGTTTGTTATTATAATTTATTATTATATTATAGTTATTTATTGGGCACCACATTACATTTGAAAACAACATTAGATTATTTGACGGAAGACCGCGGCGGCCCGTATATGTCTATTCATATTTTATTGAATAGTATTAAATTTTAAATAGTATAATGATCTGACAATAAATAATAAGATAATCATATAATTACTGAGAGCCAATTATTTACACATGTACAATACCAGGAAAATCTTAAAATAGCACGGGCTTTAAATTGTGTGCGTGATCGTACGCCCATCACGACAATAAATTTATAATAATAACACTAAATATAAAAATATTAAATACCTAATTATTTTATTTTTAAAAATAACCATATTTTTAATTTTTCCCTAGTCTCCCCTCACTGTTTAGAGCATATTTCAATCCGATATTGGATAATGGATATTTATTATTTTCGTACCGTCTATTGGAAAAACCGTTTGAAAAATTAAAACCAAAACCGAAAAATTTAGAAACCGATATTGAAAACCGAAACCGAAACCGAAAAATTTAGAAACCGGTATTCAAAAACGAAACCGAAACCGAAAAATTTAGAAACCGGTATTGAAAACCGAAACCGAAACCGAAAAATTTTCAAACCGATTTTAAAAACCGAAACCGAAACCGAAAAATTTAGAAACCGGTATTCAAAATCGAAACCGAAACCGAAATTATTTCAATCGGTTTCAAGCCCTGATTCAAACAATGTATTTTACCTATTTGAGTAAATGGTATATACACACCGGTTGCGTAAGAATTAATAATTTAGGATTTAATAAGAAACAATTCATACAGATTACGAACTAAACTATATTTAATGCAGTATTCGTTGCTGAGTAGAAATGGTTTAGTTTCTGGATTTTTGGTTGAGATCATAGATCTTATAAATATGGTTAGGACATCACATCATTCACATATTTTGAGGCTTATGTGTTTTTGAAATCTTGAACTGATAAGAACTTAAAGTTGTTTATTTACATTTTTGTATGATATGATTATATTATATTATAATATATACCTACATTGATAATTTATACTCAATTTAGGTATATTTTTTGACTTCAATTTGAATTACTTTATTAACATTGATAAGATTTAAAGATTGATATGTTCTATCCAGGTTTGAAAGATCTTTGGTGCAGACAAACATCTCAGTAGGTTGTCTTTAATAGTTAATCTGATTAACATTAGGAAGGCAGGATGATATATAATTCTATAATTATATACGTCATACACACATTCATTATTCATAACGTAATGTCGTAATTCTTAGGTATTTAAGTACATAAAAATCCCATATACTGCCCATTGAGATATTGAGTCAGGCTGTATCAGAAAAACTCTCTGAACCTCTAAATCCCCACCCTACCATACCAGATATGCCATTGTATTGAGTTACTCATACAGCATACTACTATAGATCAAATACACATTTATATTTTATATTATAATGGCCAGTCAGTGTAGTAGATAATCACAGGAAGTACATTGGTAACTAGGTATACATATACATATTATTCTATGTCTCCAGCCATTTAAATTGACATCAGATTTATGTACCGATAAACACTATAATACGACCTCTATAATTATTTTAACTGATGAATATTTTAAATTTAAAGTTTATACCTCGTTATACGATAATTCACAATGTTTAAAATTGTCATTTTCTTCAGGTATTGGTACAGGGCTTATTAAAAATTCGAAATAAACTTTGTCTTTTGCAATGGTAGATTGCTTTAAAGCAGCTGCAAATTTATTCTGAAAATAACATAATATATTTAATCCTAATTTTTGACTGAGTTGTTTGATACTAATCTTACTAATGTCATATCGTCTGGATTTGTTGAATCAAGAGGAGTTATTCCACCATGTAAAAATTCGTCAAAACATATATTAAAAGTAGCAAATTCAATGACATAGAAATCCAAAACGTCATTCATCTTACAAAAATCAAACCCTAAATACGCAAAATATAACAAATTACAATAGATTTATATTTTATTGGTAGTATATTTTATTATAAATTAAAACGTAATATGGTGCTATTACAGGTCTAACCAATCTTACTTTTATTAATTTAATTTTAATTTACTTTCTTACAAGTTGAATTTTCCGTCTCATTTGCATTTATTATGAAAAGTCTTGCACTCAAATAAAACCCGATTTCCAGATCTGGATTCTCAGTTTTAATAGCCGTTACATAGGCTGAAAAGTTCTTGTGAAAGTTGCCGCCACCATCCTAAAGATAAAATATTGACTATTAAATGAGTATAAAATCATAATATATAATTAAGAGATTATAAAATGATTTTTGAAAATGTAAATATATCAATTTATCTTGTATTCTTGTATGTATTAATTATTTATATTTAATGTCAGTAAATTAGCACATTATAGAACGTAACATTTGTTGCTAAACATATATATATATATATATAAATACATTTATGATTTAAGAATTACCAGGTAAAAGGACGAGAGCACAATACTATTTTTGGAATAGGTCCAACGTGTGAATTACCTACTAGTTATTGGTCTAATGTATAAACTAGACTTAGATAATGAGAAAACTGAATTATAAATAATTAAAATATTTAAGGGCAATACAAACACATTTTTATAAAATAAAAATTGATAATATTCCTATATTCAATTCATGTATCTGGGGAGGGAATTTCCCAAAGCAATGGTAGTGAGATCAGTTCTGAATAGGCAAGACGTCTGAAGGGATTCCCCATATTCATGCAGACTACTGTGTAAGCCAAATAATGTTGGTAAATTCGTAGAGAGGCTCCTGGTCAATAGGTTGGATAAATACATAAAATACATTTGGAGTACTTTTGGACAGACAGTTTATCAGTTTGTCAGTGACGTTTACTCTGCAGCTTAAGTAGTTGGACCAAATACAATATAGAACAATAGGCTAGAATCAGAAACCAATTAGCTAGCTGTTCAGTAGTTGTCTGATGAACTAACCCAAAAGGAAAAATATGAAAGACAGCATCGAGAAGTAGATCTGATCATTCTAAAACATTTATTGTAAGCTGAAGTCTGAAATTAAGAAAGTAGAGCTTATTTAGCTGATTGATAATATTTCTACATCTGACAGGTTTATTCAATTCATATTGTATCAGGGGAGGAACAAAATTAATAAGTTAATACTCTTCTAAATAAGCAAAAAGTCTAAAGGGACTCCGTCTTCATGCAGACCGAATAATGGTGGGGAAATAATGGAGAGTATTATATTAGTATTATTTTTTATATGTTTGATAGACACATAAAATACATTTGAAGCAATTTTGGTCAGACAGTTTGTCAGTTTATCAGCGACGTTTGCTGAGCAGCTTAAGTAGTTGGATCAAAAACAATATTATAGAACAATATGCTAGAATCAGAAACCCATTAGCTAGCTGTCCAGTAGTTGTACATTAATTCGTCTTATAACATAGGCACAGGTCGCAGTGGTGCTAAGTGGTCTTAGCCCCCACCCTTCATACAAATAAATTGTTTTTTATTTGTGTGGGATCGGAAACCTCCCACTCACCTTCATGTTAAAAATGATAGCCCTCCTCAGAAATGTTAATGGATTGGGCCTATAATCTTATTTCGTATCGATTAATTGTCATTTTCATTGGGTACATTAAATAGTTATTAAATTGTAATTTTTCCGTCGTTATAGGTAGGACACGTCATATGTTTTATGAATAGTACGTAAGTACCAGGGTAATCTCGAATTGCCTCGCATTTGACCCTTTAAAACCACTTACCCAAATGCATTACAATAAATTTCCCAAACACATTTTTGCAAAATAGATCAAACGAAAATTCAGTTATATTTCCTTATTATTATAACTAATTAGTCAGGGAAATATTGTATGTCTTAAAAAATTTTATTTTTGAACGTTATGAAAATCGATTTAATAATTGATAGTCCACGTAAAACTATCAATAAATTAATTAATAATCTAGGTAAGTTATGGGAGGCAATTTGGGTCAAAAAAGGTCACCTACCTAAACGTATGGGAGGCAATTCGAGTGTCACCAAGTACCTATAGGTTGGTACGCTTGGAAAGTTTACGGCAACATAATAAAAAATATTTTTTTGCATATATATTTGTGCCATAATAATACATTCACTTCCCCCCTCCCATTGAAGTTTAGTCAAAACGACTACTGAATCTAAAATACTAAATCAAATATTTTTATAAAAATATACCACAGTTTTCTCAGTTTCAAGTCTATGATTCTAATTAATTAAAATAAATCTATTATAAATGTACATTTAGTAGGTATACTTATATAAAATTATCCGTAATATACTGTACTTCAGATAAAAGAGGATCATCTATTCCATCCAGAATTAACCCCTTTACAGCATGTAAATCAATAAATTCATGCACTTTTTGTGCTTCAGTTTGAAAATCTCCAAAAAAAATTGCGTCATTCCATTCGTCTAAGGTTTGATGTTTATAAAATAAGTACACGTTGTGTGAACCATCCTCAAAATCTATAAGTGATTGTAAGTGTGCTGTAAAAAAAATATACTTTTCATTACCGTGGATCATAATTTGATTGTTTATTTTTTCTATTAGTTATACCGTTGGAACAAGTTACACGTTTTTTGCTTAAAAATAATCACACTATATTACTGTGTTATTGTATAAAATTATTATAATATTACATCATGAAATTATAAATTATAAATTTAAACGATGAATAACGATTAAAGTTGTTATATGTTTTACTTCAAAAATATTTCCAAGGTGATTTGAAACTTTTACTTACCTATAAATTATAATATTAAATTCTAACATTCTGACTCTGTGTATAGCATAATTTCCTATTTTATTTAACAGTATGTTTGTGGGTCCTGTCAATTTTTTGTAAATTATGCAACCTTTATATGAAGCTGTATGTGCACCAGAGTATAGTGGCTACTATCTTTGGTGCACTATTCAGTTAAGTGATCATCTCCGTATTTAACACACCTGCATTGTAGACTGCAGTAGTTGCGCGAATGGTCATAAGCTTGACATGTGTAGCATTGGGGCATACTATTGCGTTTTGCATATGGTTATTCGATCACCGCTGTGGTGTCAAGCAGAGTTTCAATATCGAGGATTTCTTTGTTGTTTTCTTTAAGAGCCAGTTCTACGTGAAACAATGGTAAAAGGCGATGGCTCTTTTTGATATTTACTTCGCGCGTAGCCGAGTGTCCTTGTTCGAACCGCACATTATCACGCCCGACGATTTGCACCGAAGGCGATACCGGATCAAAGTCCAGCCAAGTTACGACCGGTTTGGACGACTTTTGTCGCTAGCGTCGTCGTAGTCGCAGCCATGACTTTGACATTTGCGACACGTAAAATATACGCGCCAGCCAGTCTTACGAGTAACTCTCGTCTCGTCTCTCTCGGTCGGTGCGTGCTGTGTTGTGTACGAGTGTTTACGCCGGCCGTTTCCGAGCGTCGTTGTCCTGTTCGGCCGAATTCGGTGTCTTCGGTCGTCGGGGCTGTGCCATACGTATCCGCTGTTGGTGTATCGGTGGCCTGTTTATCATCGCAGTGTATTGGTTTTTCTTTGTGTCGAGCGTATATATCGACACCGTTCGCGTGGATTGTGTGAGCTGACGACACCGCTAGGTGTCATTGTGTTGTGTGTCGGATTTTGGTGGCGTTCTATACCACGTTGCCGACTATCGTGTATCACCACCGCGCTATTATATCGTTCGTCAGGGTGCGTGTTGCCGTGTTTTTCATTAAATAACGAGCGTCGAATCGTCGACGCGGGAATCCCCATTGGAGGTCGGTGGACCCGTCGTTTCACGTCGCCGTCATAATCTTCTCATATTCGATGTCGAACGGTTCCGGGTGGCAGCACTGCAGTCCATACCAGTAACCAGTCGACGTCATCTTCAATACCGGGTGATCGATTCACTATTATCATTACATTATCATTCCTTATATTATCGTAATTCAAATTATTGTTTTTTTTACGTATTGATCAATCGATCATAATATTATTATTTTGTTATACATGTTATTATATTATTGGGCCCCCCTATTTGTTTATATGTGTATAGGTATTTATATTGATCAATAGAATCATATTATTATATTTATATTATATTTCGCATTGTATTATATTCTGTTATTTGGTCACCCACCTCGAGACTAGTTATGCAGAGTAGTCGACTACAAATTCGTATGAATTATTCTGGCGCAACAGTCCTAGTTCGGCGAGGACGTCTGAAATATTAGTTGTAATTGTAAAGTGGTGGAGATTTCTGATTACTACCTTTTATTGGCGTTTTCAGTGCGGCCGGAAGGAGTGAAATTTCTCATCGGCTTTGATTGAGTAATCAATTATTAGGTATATTATAGATTATGCGGTTTTTTGGCCGGACTATAAGAATTGAATGTGTGGACCTAAATGAAATACTGTTCGTACCAGCTGAGAGTGATATTAGTGTATTATTAAATATTGAGAAATTGGTGACGTTCTTTATGTAGATCGCCGGAATTCGAGTAGGCTTATGTGTGACGTCAGTTTGAGGTAGTTGCATTGGTTAGTGTCGTGTATCGATTTGGTGACGCAAATGACTTGATTTTTTTTCCTTTTGTTGTGAAGTGCTAGAAGGCGAGGACAGATGCCGTTATGGTTTTTTTTTTATTGCGATGATCGAACTGAATTAAATATTAGTAATATAGTACATGCCTATTTTCAAAAAATTAAATCAACCTACTACAAAACTGCTAAAAACAAAATAATTTATTTCAGTAACGACATAAATGTATTATACTCAGTAATACAGGCTGACACGTTTTCTTTGCTTAGAATTATTTTTGTATGCACTGATTTATCATTGAGTACAAATTAAGCACAAAAAATACAGTGATTTACTCAACGACAAGGTACACTTGACAATTAATGTACAGCAGAGCAGACGAAGAGTTACCCACAAAATTACTCAAAATTAAAAAAATAAAAGTTTAACATGAGGTTACAATAATTATTTGGATATTAGAAGTTCGATATTTACACATAAAATAAACATTTCTCCTTCTACAAACGATAACGTTAGATTATAATATATTACAAATGTTGATTAATTTGTCGTTGCTCAAAAACATTCCACTATTGTTCATTTCCTTAATAAACAAAATGTTAAAACAAATTTCAAGCTATCAATAATAAAAATAATGTATCTTTTCTTATTATATCTTTTACATTTCTATACGTATTCATCTATATACATATAGAAGACCACCCCTATTCACTCATCAATGCCCAGACCAAACCGCTGGGTCTAGAGACTTGAAATTTTGTACAGAAGTTCCTTAATCAATGTAAGGGTGCACTAAGAAAGGATTTTTCAAAATTCGAACTCTAAGAGGGGTAAAAGGGGGGGGTTGAAAGAATACAACAGTGGCGCCATCTATCAAGCAATATTTAATTTAAATATATAAAATCGGTTTTAAAATATGAAACGTATATACTTGATATTTGGAATAGTGGTTCTTTTATTTATCTAGATGTACAATAAGAAAGGATTTTCTGATATTCATTATTCATATTCAAAGAGGTAGTCAAACAAGGATCTTAAGATTCACGGTGGAAATTGAAAATTTCTTTTTGTTTATTGATGGCTGCTTTTGGTTGTCAGGTTATTCAGCTTTTTAGCATATAAAATTCGGTTTGTTATTCTCGTGCGGTAGATACACGAATTACAAACCACGTGAGTTTATATAAATTGGCGTTAACTGAATTGATCACTTAATTATAAAACTTTTTTCATTAAACATTTTCAATATGACATTCGAGTTTTTAAACGTGAATGGGGAAATGGTGTCTCAAATCATTGTACTTATTACAGGAGATGGCATCGGTTTATTTAATTCGCTCTCCTATTTTATGTACGGCACTGAGTAAATGGCCAGAGAAGTACGCAAGGTTATTGTGAGCCACGTAACAAAACATTGGACGGAGTTTTCTATCATGTCTCAAAACAACAATGGGGACAACTGTATGAATTCCGCTGAGTATTTAACTGACATGTCTCAATTTTATACTTATAGTAGTTCATGTGAATTGGTGGCCGCTGGACAATTGTTCCACTACGTTTTTGAAGTTTACCGCAATTGTCAGCTATATGAGCGTTTTGGTATTGAAGGTTACCCTGTGTTGAGGATGCGTTTTACGCAAAATCTCTCTAGGGGCCTACCTGCCACATGAGTCAGAAATATTGATCCCTCAAAGAGACTCCACATTACAGCAATCACCTTTCTCTTTATCCATGAAGAAGCCTAGAAAACGCCTTGCCAAACGCGGCAAAGACATATGCACTTCGTAATCCTTTAGTGAACAGATCTGCAGTTGCCAGGTACCGGATAGATAATCCTGAAGTACTAATAGGATATACTAATCCTCGCCGAAATGTTGAAAGACTGACACTTCCATGGAAAATAATGGTCAACTCAGGAATGGCGTACAATCCTGACCTGGCTTACGAGGCAGATAAAACTATAGCTCTTGGTTCCATGAACCACAAGTGCAAATACTGGTAGGAACTCCAATTATGCTGTTGCAAAATCTTCATCCCCCCAAACTCTGCAATGGTACTAGACTGTGCATAAAAGCACTCCAAAACAATGTCATTGAGGCAACAATAATTACAGGTTGTGCTCAAGGAGAATCAACGTTTATACCACTTTTATCATCAAACTATCCATTAAAATTTAAAAGACTGCAGCTTCCTATCAAGGTATCTTGTGCAATGACTATAAATAAGTCGCAAGGGCAGTCGTTGAAGATAGCAGAATTTACTTGAGTGATGACTGCTTTACACATGGGCAATTTTATGTGGGATACTGGGATGCTCCAGAGTTAGTTCACCTACAAGCTTAGTCATTCTTGCTCCAAAAGGAAGAACAACCAATGTAGTCTATTATTATATAACTAACATATATAACTAACACACGGGCAACGCCGTGTCGGTTCAGCTAGTATATATATATTATATACTAAGCGACCCGTGCACTTTGTTGCTCGTATAAAATTGCATCTCTAAAAAAAATGATGATCGTTCAACTCCTTAGTACGTGTAACTCAGGCAACCTGATGGCTGGTAGGCATCCGACTATGTCGGATCGGGGACAATTTTTTATAACAATTCAAAAATGTTTAAACACGCATGTGTAAAAATAGCAAAATCAACTTTATTTTTTTAAACGGTAATCACTATATTTTTTTAATGGATTCTAGTAAATCTTTTTTCTCTGAAAATTTTGATAGTCAAATCAAATGATTTATTTTGGTTAGCTAGTTTTTTAACTATGTTCCTCTAAACTTTAGTAAAATATGTATTGATACTTTCAATTGAAATAATACACTTAAATTGGTAATCTAATGACATGCAACAAAAACAAAACTTATTTTATGGAACTATGTGATCGGTCTGATATTTTTTGGAGGCAACCTAACCGGTGAAAAGTACCTTGCTTATGCAAATAATTCTTATCTATGGTTCAAATTTCAAGTTTCTACCACTACGAGAAGAGTTTAGGTGCTCTAACATTGCATTTTTTTCATTACACATTTTATTTGTTAACCCCATACATAAGACATATTAATGTCAACTACCATTACCTTAGTCACCTAATTAAGAATCCAAATTTATGCTATTCTAAAAAAAGTAGGGTGGCTGAGTTACACGTACTGCAGCGAGTTACATCCAAAAGGAGTTGAACGGTCTTAATTTTTTTTAGAGATGTCATTTTTACGGGCAACAAAGTGCACGGGTCGCTTAGTATATAATATATATATATATATATATTTAAATACGTATAGAAATGTAAAAGATATAATAAGAAAAGATATATGTTGTCGCTTATCATTTATCACTAATATAATTTATCAACTAATTTAATAAAATAAATAATAAATAATTTATATATTTATATAAATATTTATTTTTGTTATACCTTCACTTTAAAAACAATAATTTAACCTCTAGCGGCATTATATAATATACTTAATTAACATTTTAATATAAATATTTAAAAATATAATTGTATTTAGATTTTTCAATCATTTATTCAATAAATAAATACCCTTTTGAAAATATGTAGGTATTTAAATCTAGGATAACTATTTTTTATAACCAATATTTATTTTATTTTTAGCTTCAGGATGGATGATATAAATTGCTTGTTACACGCTTTTTTGATCGAATTTGATAAACACTTTGAGGCAGGTCATAACAAATCATTAATATTTCAAAAACTTCCGATTACGACTACGACGAATTATCGTCTTACAATTTATATAAAGCAAAGGAATAGTTGAAGACAATTATCATGGAAGTCTTATACTATGATTATTCTTAGTTTTAATCATTACTCATTACATTTGTATAATGAAAATACTACTAAATTACTCAATTGGTATTGCACACTACAAATTTAACGCTACTATTCAAAATTTTATTTTTAGTACACCTAATTTATTACAAAAATTATAATGTGCTATAAATAGGACTATGTGTCTATGTACTTACTAATATTAATAATAAATTGTTTATTACCTATATCTTCTGGTATCCATCTAGCCACGATTTCATAATCTGAAGTACATACAACTCCATCAAAAACAAAAGCTGTGCATTCTTTTGGAAGTGTATCTATCTTCACTACATCTTTGTGACATATTTTATTACCGCTATCAAAATTACCTGAATACCTACATGATGAATCACCAAGTGCTAAAGATACAAAAAATAAAAATAAAATGTAATTTTATACTTTTATACAAAAGAAATGAATCTGGGAAAAATCGTCTATAATAGCTTCAACCATTCATACCAAAAATGTCAAAAAAGGAAATAATTAATTTAAAGAATAAGAGGTTGCACGTCGGCCTATACCACAGATTTCTATAGAACACTATATTTAGAACAAGCTATTTAGATTATATACTTAAATACCTAAGATGTACGTATTATTTAATTATCTGTGCAAATTTGACCTCCGTGAAAATGGTGAAATAATATTAATTTGGTTACACGAGTTCCTTCTCTAGTGTATACTACTATACTCTGTTCCAAATGAGATCATTACCCGGCGGCTAAGTTGTACGCATGGGCGTGGCTTCGTCACACGACACAACACTATAAAAAACTCTGTTCAATTTAAGAGTGAACCACTTTCGCACACGCAGACTGAGCCGTCGAATAGTGCCTGACCCCCCCCCCCCCCCCCCCCCAAACTATGGCTATGCGTTCTGTGATTGGCAGACAGTCATCGCCGGCCGTCGTTAGCCATCGGGCACCTGTTTTAAAACTCTCACTGATGTCTCAGCCGAGTGGTTCACAACAGAGTATAGAACAGAGTATACGCCCCGCTGTAGTGGCGACGGCATCTAACCGCCGTGGAAGGAAAACTGGTCACCGCCGGGTAATGATTTCATTTTTAACAGAGTTTAGAATATAAGTCTGTTGCCTATAAAAAAATATAAATTATTGCTAAATAGGGTTGAAAGTATAACTTGATGGATGGTATTTTTGTTATTAATTCACTATTTCAAAAATATTAAAAATTATATTCTAACGATTGCTATGTTTTGTATTCACGCCAATGAAATGCCTCTTATTTTAGGTTGTGACACTCTTGTCCTGGATAATCGTCTTCAATCACTATTAGTAATCGATTTCCAACAGTACATTATTGAAAATATTAATACATTTAATACACTTAGTAAATTTATTCAATTGATTTAATGTCAATTAAGTTTGATAAATAATCATAAATATCCAAGTATAAATAACTATAAAATAATTTAGAAGAAATGTGAAAAATGTCAGAATAAAAATATAAAAACATCAATATAACACCAGTAATAACCAAAGCATTAACGAGTTAATAAGTTAAAAGTTAAGTTATTTTTAACTTATTAACTTAATTTACTAGTTCGGTGTTTTAATTCACTTAACTTTAACTTAATTCATTTGTATCTACATAGCTTAAAATCAGCTTATATTATTTATACTATACTTATATACTTATACTATTCACAATTAAGTTAACTATGAATTTTCATATTATCTAAATATTATTTATACAAGTTATAAGTTCGTAGAATACTAGAATATAGAAAAAAAAATATTTACAAAGAATTTCCTACATATTTTTATAAATAAAAAATAATAGGTATGTCGAAATTAGTCATATGAATTAGGTACTAATTAATAATAATATATGGGTAACATAATATTTATTTAGTCACCCGTATAAAAACATCAATAGATACGAGTCCACCTACCTACTTATTAAGTAGATACTCATTAGTTATTACTATAGGGCTTGGATGTTGTAGGAGTTGAATATTTTTCTGCATTCACTAAATTTATAGCGAACCAAGCTAGAAATCCGTTCTATATAATTACGAGTTTAAATTCAAAAATTAAAAATGCATTTTTTTTGCATACGAGTATTATGTCAATTTAAGAAAAAAGCGCATATTTCACAATTTTCATTTGATTTGTATGCATACTTCTCAATTTTTATGGGAATTTTATGCCTATTTATATTTTCTAAATATTCACTATATTGACTTAATTTAACGGAGTGTATTTATCTTTATTGCACTAAGGTCTAACACCTTATAATATTATTATCTTTTGTAGAAAACTCGTTTATAGCAATTTGTTCTATATAATAATGTCTTTATACTTCCAAAATTGAATTATATGGTCAAGTACCTATATTAGATAATTTTATACAGTGTTCGAAATGAACCGGAACGGCGTTCATAAATTTAAGAGTTCCGGTTCGTAAAAATACCTTTACAGTTATTAGAGGATTAAAATTATAAAATTTCTTTTCAACAAAATTTAATATTAATATAATATACTTAATATAGAGAAAAGTATTTGCAAAGGCGTAATATAAGTCTTGTAGAAGCCAACAATAAGGCTATTTGAATAACAATTAGAGTATTTGATTCGATGGTAAGTGAGCCTGGACATAAATTAGCCGGCGCTAAAAAAGCGATTGAATTTAATACCTATTTATGGAAATGTTACCATTCATAATGGGCTCGTATTGTCTTGTTAATTGTACTGGCCCTCCACTTACTGAATGTTGTCCTAAAAAATATGTACGATCATGGTTAGTCAAAGATAGACATTCTGCTTATGACACTGCAAGTTCCAAACGTGAAAAAAAAAACTTTTGCGCGTTATTAATTCGTCTGTAGGTACTCAGTAAATCTACCTAAGTGTTTACAATTTATAATATGCCGAGACTTTCACAAACTAAAAATTTCGTTTTAAAATATGGCGAAAATGTTTTTTCAATAGACAGTAATATAGTATATATCATTCTTTGTTCCGTATTGTCAATCGTCATAATATGACATATTATATAGTATTTGCTAGTAACTTTAATTTATTTCAATACTATTTATAAAGCAACTAATAATTTTGCGAATATTGAAATGTTTATCAACAAAATTAATTATGATCTCAATTTTATTATGATTATTAATTATGCGTATTAATAGAATTTACGTAATTAAAAACACTTCAGTTAAAAAAAAAATGACGGTTTCCAATTTTTTCAGATTTCGGTTTTGAATTTAATACCGGTTTCCAATTTCTTACGGTTTCGATTTTGAATTTAATACCGGTTTCCAATTTCTTACGGTTTCGATTTTGAATTTAATACCGGTATCCAATTTATTTCGGTTTCGATTTTAAATTTAATACCGGTATCCAATTTTTTCCGGTTTCGGTTTTGAATTTAATACCGGTATTCAATTTTTTTCGGTTTCGTTTTTGATTACGGTTTCGGTTTTAAAACGGTTTATAACGGTTTCTGAAATCGGTTTTGAAAACGGTTTCAAGCCCTGGTAATAGTACTACTATTCTATTTTGTATGGTCTGTGAAGTTAAAGTGAATTGCAAAAAACGATTTACTGCAGTTACTCAGCATGTAAAAACAAATAAACATGGGTGGTCGTTAAATCGTCAACGAAATCGTATGAAGGTATCAACTACAAAACTGTTTTTGTCTTCAAACTCCACCATAAAGTATGATTTTTCAAAAGATTTATGTAAGTCAATGATGTGTGCTAATATTCCTCTTAATAAAATTATGAATACCGAATTTTGGACATTCTTAGAAAAATTAACAAAAACTCCCGTTTCATAAATCAATAGCGACAATGAAATCCGTCGAAAATATAGTATTGCACATTATTGACAAGG
>NC_042495.1:85318883-85319969 GCF_005508785.2 Acyrthosiphon pisum
TATGGTTCAAATTTCAAGTTTCTACCACTACGAGAAGAGTTTAGGTGCTCTAACATTGCATTTTTTTCATTACACATTTTATTTGTAAACCCCATACATAAGACATATTAATGTCAACTACCATTACTGTTGAAATGTACAATTAATATTAGTAGTCAGCCTTGACACATGTGTACAATTTAGTATCTAGTTATACGAGCGTAAGACTCACTCTCTATACGGATGTAACATGACCTCGGTTGTGCATATATATAGGGCCTTCGAAGTATGTAAGAATCACTTGCACAGCCACTGTCGTACAGTGCGTATACGGTGTGTGTGTGTACAGTCACATTAAATTGTCCAGTTGTACGTTATTATATATTATACTCATACATAATCATATTGTCGTGTTTTTCATTTATATTAATGCTAAAACAGTTAGTCTGCCAAGCTGCACTTTCAACAGGTTATGGGCCCAGATACCCAGATACCCAGATACACAGTCACTAGCCCACTCGAAGTGTTTTTATAAGTGTATTAACGCAGAAAACTACAACCAGTCGGAGATACCCTGGATTTCGGAAAACAGCGGATCAGTGCACATAGGTAAAATTTTGTTGGTAAATTGTTATACAGGTCAAGTATACGGAAGCCATCGGTCATGGAAGACTCGGTGAAGATAGCAAAATTATGTGCAGAAAACTGGCCGTTATGGAAGTTCCAGATGAAGGTCATACTTAATGCCTTAGAAGTAGGTGGTATAGTTTCAGGTGAATGGACTAAACCAGGATTACCTTTAAAGAAGTCGTCAGAAACAGAAACGACCGAGGAAGCCAAAGCACGTTGGCAAAAGCATACAAACGCTTGGTTGAAAGCGGACGGTAAATGTCAAAAAATAATAGTTACCTCAGTGGACGATGGTCCATTACAATATTTGATTAACTGTGAGTCTGCATTTGAAATGTGGGAAAAACTGTTGAGTATTTACGAACAGAAGTCTGAGGCAAGTAAACACTTGCTTCAACAACAATTTTTCAGTTATTCAAGGGAACCGACAGATGACATGTCGATGCATATTTCTAAATTGGTCAATTTAGGAAGAAA
>NC_042495.1:85320019-85320388 GCF_005508785.2 Acyrthosiphon pisum
CAACATTTAAATTTAGAAATCAATGTATTACAAAATAACATCGACCGAATAAAAAACATTGCTCAAAGTAACCGTAACAGTTTGATGCTCAAAAATATAAAACAGTTTAACAAACAATTGGAAAAAATAACATCATTATCTGATTTGGTTGATTTTAATTTCAATAAACTTCGTCGTGCAAATCTTATCGGAACACAGCTAACTTCCAGATCCAGGCGCAAGCGACTAATAACTTCTGGTGCTAAACGCATCCAAGCAGGACGACCGTCTTCTATAGAAGAAAATTTCAAGCAAAGAAAAAAACAGAAGGTTCGAAGTCTAAGTAAAAATGTACTAAACAATTTGCCACATGCGAAATCTCATTAATAA
>NC_042495.1:85320488-85320774 GCF_005508785.2 Acyrthosiphon pisum
TTATGGTATATAATGTTACATATAATTTCTAAATGATAAGTCATCTAAATCTGAATAACATAAATACAATATTGTTAAACTTAACTTAATGTAGAATAAATTTAACTGTATATATTTTGGTGGTAGGTATGAACATTTTTTATTCCTAAACTATAATGATATAAAAGGGTTAGTGAGCTTAATGAGCTATATAGAGTAATAAAAAATTTGTAATGAGATATATCACAAACATCTAGGTAGGTATTGCATAATTCAACAACAGTAGGGTACATAAATAACATATTAT
>NC_042495.1:85320874-85323609 GCF_005508785.2 Acyrthosiphon pisum
TGTCTAGGAGTATTCAATTTATGATCGTGCTTTAGCGTAAACCCTTTTTTATTGTTTATCCGTCATAAAGTGTATGTTTTGTTGTACAGCCAGGTAGATAGTTAGGTAGGTAAGTCATGTCTATTGTAATGCAGTGTGATGGTTGGGTTTGAAATTAATGAGTTGTGATGCTTGGTGATGTATGTATGATATGATATGTAGATACTCACCAAAGATGGCACCGCAGTGCGAACCAAACGACGTCTTACATCCCTTTCTTCGTAGTCAAGGCCAGGAACAAAATGCCTCGAACACAACATAGATCTTAGGTTTACAAGAAAACCTTGGTTCACCACAAATTCCACCCACTGAGGATGACGAACGTCAGTTGGAAATCTAAGGATGAATATGATTTATAACATGTTACATTATTGTTAAGTGTTGGATGAAATTGTAAATACCTGTGCACCGAAACGTCACCATCCACGTTTCCACAGATCACACATCGCTTCACCATTGTGAATAGCCTGGAACGCATCGTATAATCGTTTAAAGATTTATAATAATAATACACAATATATAATATCTAATTATATTATAATGAAAACATTGAGAGCATTTTGAAAAGATGATCGTATCGGTATGTTATCAGTAGTGATTTTGCTTGTGTTATTTTTAGATTTAATATAGTTTGTACATGCCTTTTGTGAATATATATATATATATACATACAAAATGGAAAAATACGAAGAACGACATTGCGAACTCGTAGAATGTTTAAGCCACTGCCACAAAACAAAGTAGAATGACTATACCCAATGTAAACGCAAATACTTAAGATACGGACGGCCTCTGTGGAACGGCTGACGTGACTGAGTTCGAGTACGAATGTGGATATTAAAAACGTTATATTAAAATTGTATGTATACGCTGCTTATGGGGAAAAAGAAACACAAAACGCGCTATGGTCAAAATGTTAAGTACAATGTTTGCAGTGTGTACAGAAGCGGCCGTTACCGATACGTGCTGCCATGAGTAGGTACATGCTATATAATGGATGTACAAACGCACGGGACACGTAATGCCAATATTATTATTATATGTCTATCCAAATAACTGTACTCACCGGTATCAAAAATCGCCTGATACAAAAACAAAAACTCGGAAAAAAGAAAGCACCTGTTCGGAGTCTAGAAATATTAAAATGTGCAAAAGAATCACCAGAATTTCTGTGCATAGAAACGTCTTGCTCAAACGTTGTCTGGCCGAAGCCTGACGTTGGATAACACGGCACGGTTCCACAAAGCTTAGTTACCCTCTCCATTCCACCGACCTGCGATAAGTTTTAACTAATAAAGGTCCAAAGGACATTTAATGTTACGGACAGACGATAATAAAAGATACGAAATAATAATATGCAAAAAATACAAACTATTTATATATATATATATAACAAAATCATGGACATTTTGAGAAATATATTAATAATAATAATAATATATTAACCAATACGAACATATAAACATGTACCTATAGTGTATATAATAATTATATGAAAAATAACGTGAAAAAAAATTGAAAAAAAAAATGCAAAAAAACGCTGAATTACGGCGGCCGTGTTATACCATACGGCACGGCCAGTTGCTGCCTGAAACTCGTTACGACGGTTTTGAACTCGGACCTACCTGACAATCTACGTTTAGGGAACCTACGACTAACCTACCGAAACACAGTTTACGTTGACATTGTCGGTCAAAACTTCTATACTTAAGCTATGTGTCTACCGAGCGACGTACCTACGTATTCTATGTATCTACACACTGTTTAAACATCAATTGGAGTTTATTCAATGATCTGACCGTTATTATTATTATTACATTATTATAATGAATGTTTGAATATGACCGTTATTATTATTATTACATTATTATAATGAATGTTTGAATCTGACCGTTATTATTATTATTACATTATTATAATGAATGTTTGAATAATCAAACCACAAAGTTGTGCAATATACCTAAGTTATTAAGGACCAAACCATTATTAATATAATTATTAAACAATACAAAACACAAAGAACAGTGTGTTGGAACAATGAATTTTAAAGTGTACAAACCGCATATAAAGCGCACGAAAAAAGCAATAATAACGACCAACGCTGCTACGATTGCGATGGCTATGGATCGCACATCGGTGGCTTTTAAAACAAACGAACTATATGTGAATAGAGGAGTGACAGGGGTGATAAAATTTCGAAAAAGTGAAGAACGGTGTAAAAAGCATTACATTTTTTGAAAAATTTGAAAACCCACCGACCGCCGCCGCGGCGAAGGTACGCGATTGACCGCGCTAAGGAATCGTCGGGAACGGGCAGGGCGGACTGTAGAAACGGAGCGGTGCTTGATTTTTTACGCCACGGGTTCACTAACACTGGCGTTTTCTGTTCCACGGGTGGCTAAAACCTAGGGGGCGCCACGGTTCTTGGATTTGTCATTTTATAGTATAGGACTAGATTCCGGCGTTTGTCATCCCGCCTGCGGCGGAAAGACTGTGTGGGCGGTGGTGCATCTTTGTCGTTTCGCCTCGGGCTGGGTTTTTCGATCCGGCCTGCGGCGGGAACGCGGGGTCGTCGGGTATTGTGTTTTGTCGTGTTGGCAGCCCTAGTTAAGCGGTAATTTTTGAACTCGGAAGAGTGTCTAGTCGTAAGTCTGCAGGCGATTCAAGTCGATCGTACGACACAGCCAGCCAGGTAG
>NC_042495.1:85325522-85327173 GCF_005508785.2 Acyrthosiphon pisum
AATCCTACCTACATAAGTTATGTCAAATAGTATACGGTCATATCATTATGCAATTTAGTTTTCAGACTTTAATTAAATACATAAAGTTCTTATTAATACCTATTGTATTATTTAGAATATGTAGCAGTATTTGTATGCTACACTAAATTTATATAAATGACTCACCTAAAATCTGTAATATATCAAGTACCTATTACATAGAATGTTAATAATTTATATACCACATAATCGAGCCTATGTCTAACGATTTAGGTGCGTTGCTCAATAAAGCATATTATTAAAGCACAATATGTAGATATTAAAGCAATGGCTGTGGATGTCAATTAAATATTGTTATTTATCAATTGTCAATTTATTAATTTGATTTTATGCTCATGATTAAACATACCTATAGTATACGTTAATAATTATATATTATAATACACTCCATAAACCTACCTACATAAGTAACATCAAACATCATATCATTATACACTTTAACTACCAGACTTTTCTGAAATATATGTAGTATAAGTAATATTAGTTTATTAGTATTGTATTACCTCAACCAATTAACTCACCTTAAAACTATAATACATTAGGTACTACATAGTGTACATGTAGGTTAGTTATATTCGAGTATAAAATAACCGTTCCATATAATCCAACCCATGTAAAATAATAAAATGTATCAAATTTATTATTTATTAAATATTTTTTTTCATATGATACTCTCATAATTAAACCTCTAATCAAATAATATACAGTCATATCATTATAAAATTTAATCGCCAGTTTTCATAAATAATGTATTATTTAGAATTTGCAGGAGTATTTTAACCTAACCAAATGTGACTCACCTAAAAACAGTAATATAATATCAAGTACCTACTATATAATAATAATAATAATAATAATAATAATAATGATTTATTGGCCATAATATGATCAAGTACAATAGATAGAGTAAAAGAATATTGAGTATAATGGCCCAACACACCACTAAGGATAAACCTTTTTTTGGTGAAATTGGAGTACTAATTATAAACTTAAGTATGTAAGTAGTATAAACATTAAAATTAAAAAATGGAAACATTAAAATACAAAAATGTAATTTTATGTTCATATAAAATCCTACCTATGGCATAGCGATCAGTCGATGAATAATAATATATTGTAATACAATCTGCGTTGACTCGAGCTAGGATATTTTATTATATAATTTAACTAACCCGACCCAACCACCGTATCGACTCATAATATTTATACATTTATTTATTATAACATGCATGTACCTACCTACAGGCTACAGACTGTGGCTATATCGTGTATATTTATGGCAAATCAAATATATAAATGCGGCGCGACCGAAAGGACAAAAGGCAGTAAAATATAAAATAATAAAGCAGCTTGAAAAAATGACTGTATATAGTAATAACGGCACCGTCAGATCACCAATTTCCGCTGCGGAACTCAACTCATAAATTTGGCGGGGAACGCTAATAAGTCGCGACGGGGCCGTACGAAGTCCGTAAAGGTGGTAATACTCGAATTTTGAAAAAAAAAAACGGAAAGTTTTCGTTAAATACGATAACGGCGGAGTGATAGCGAAATGTAAATACCGAAAAAAAAAACGCGAAAAAATAGTTCCAATTCAACACAGCCGCCGCAA
>NC_042495.1:85327223-85328169 GCF_005508785.2 Acyrthosiphon pisum
TTCTATCGCAATTGTGAGACATCGCTCAACGTAACTTACGTAACGCTGCGTCTCTGTCTTTCTTACTCACTCTTTGTGTCAAGTGTTTTCTTTTTACTCAATTTACTCTACGTGTGAACTGACAGTTGTTTTGTGAATTGTGAAGTTATTTAATATAAGGAAACAATATGTTTAGCATTTTTAATTTAAAAAAAACACCAGCTAGTATTATCGATTTATCAAATTCTAAACCATCTGAGATTTCCACAAAAAAAAAATGTTCAAATTAACGAAGATAATGATCCGGCCATTGAGTGTCATGTTCAAAATAAGCAAAATTGTTCGTCAGAAAATACTTTGGAAACTACTGACCTCGGTGACATCAATTCTGGCCCAGCAAGACCAAAATTACAGGTATGATTTTGTTCAATCGATTTAGTTTTATATTATTTATTTATTCCATTTAAATACCTACTTAGTACAGTGTGATAATTAGAACTTGTTGGCTGTAAAAAAATTGTGCAATACAATATTGTGAACTTTAAAATTGTATATAGTCTAGCCTATATAATGCAGTTTATATTATCTATTTAATACAGGTGTATCCTAAAACTCGTTTCGGCAAACAAAACAGATCTTTCTCATCTTCATTGTACAATTCTTTTCAATGGCTTGAATATAGTTTGAAAAATGATGCAGTATTTTGCTATCCCTGTAGAGTATTTGGAACTGGACATTTAGAAGACAACTTTGTATCTACTGGATTTAGAAACTGGAAAAAGGTACCTACGTTTAATTTTTATCATCAACTGTTCTTATGAATATGTTTATTTTAAATAATATTTGTTATGTTTTGTACTTATATATCATTTTTTTAAATATATTTAAACTAACTATTTTCTTCATAAACTTATGTTTATAGCTTAGTGGCTCAACTGGATTAAATTCTAAATACAAATTGGAATTG
>NC_042495.1:85328269-85329954 GCF_005508785.2 Acyrthosiphon pisum
TTTATTGTTTTTATTGTTTGTTTTTGTTATATTTGTAAATACTAAATTGTATATGCTATATTTTAATCTCTAAGAAAAAAAAAAAAAAAAAAAAAAAACTTTGTAATAACTCGCTACATTCAACTCAAGCTACGCTTAAAGAAGGTAGCTAAACCAAAAATGTTTTAAAATGTTTTAATTAGTATACTAATTTGTACTAGTATTTTTATTTTATTTAATAAATGGTTTACTATTCTAAAAAAAAAAAAAGGCGGGCAAGTCGTGGATGTCGCTCTGCTGTACAGTAGGTTACAAGTGGGTTACTGTAATGGATGGAATTAAATTTGAATCCAATGATATTATATCATTGTATACGAAAAACGATTCTGAACGGAGATGATTTGTCAGTCTAGGATATATTATTTTTAAAGAAAAACTTATGGAGAACCTTGTACCAACGTTTAAAAACTTGTTATAAAAGAAAAAATTTTTACGATTTTTCAACCACTAAATTACTTGCAAATTTTCGCAATTTTGACATATTTCGTATAAATTTGAACTTTAAATGCTTATAAATAAAAATTGTGACAATGTATTCCTTTTATTTTGCAACTGCTATTGTAAAAATATGTTAGGAGCCTTGTATTAAATTTCCAAATCTTAGAATTAAAAAGAAAAACTTTTATGAATTTCTGTCTAAGATAATTTGAACATTGCCGTAATTTTTACGTATTTAGTCAAAATTTGAACTTTAAATGCTTATAAAAAAAAAATCGTGACTATATATTTCTTTTATTTTTCAATTGCTATTGTAAAAATATATTATGAGCCTTGTATTAAATTTTGAAATCTTAGATATAAAAGGAAAATTTTTTATGAATTTCTAGCATAAAATAATTTACGAATTTTCGTGATTTTTACATAATATGTTGTCAAAATTTGAACTTTAAATGCTTATAAATAAAAATTGTGACAATGTATTCCTTTTATTTTGCAACTGCTATTGTAAAAATATGTTAGGAGCCTTGTATTAAATTTCCAAATCTTAGAATTAAAAAGAAAAACTTTTATGAATTTCTGTTTAAGATTATTTGAACATTGCCGTAATTTTTACGTATTTAGTCAAAATTTGAACTTTAAATGCTTATAAAAAAAAAATGTGCCTATGTATTTTTATAATTTTTGAATGGGAGTTAGAACAACATATGTGGACCCTTCTATTAAATTTTCAAGTATTTTGTCCCAGCTAATTTTTTTTTATCAACATTTATAAAAAAAAAATCAAAAAAAATCGATTATTTCAATTGCCTATAAATAGATTAAAAATTAGTGAAATATTTTGAAAATAAAACTATATAAAGAAAATGTCAATTTAAACAACTGGTAAAATTTTCAAGTGTCTACGACTCATACTTTTTGAATAATAACAAATATCAAAAATCGTTTGAGGCTAAACCGTTATTTAATGCGGTTTTGTAAAAATTTAAATTTCAAACACTCCTAAAAATTTTTTGTCTTAGTCCGGTTGAGTTTTTTTTACAGATATTTAAAGAAAAACTTATGGAGAACCTTGTACCAATTTTTAAAAGCTTAGTTATAAAAGAAAAAAATTTTACGATTTTTCAACCACAAAATTACTTGCAAATTTTCGCAATTTTGACATATTTCGTATAAATTTAAACTTTAAGCACTTATAAAAAAAAATT
>NC_042495.1:85330004-85331360 GCF_005508785.2 Acyrthosiphon pisum
CTATAATATTACAATTTTTATTTAACACGAGTATAAATAACTTACGTATTTTATAACACTTTGTATTATTATTTATTTTATTAATTGTACTTATATTATTTTGGTTATTTTACAAAATAAATAGTAACTTACACTTTATAAAACTTGTTACCTATATTATATTATTATTTATTTTATTTTATTTGTATATATATATATATTATGCTTGTATGTACATATTTTATATACTTTTTAAACAAAGGTATATACATTTTACATTTCAGTGCCCAAACGTGGTATCTTTTTAGGGATATAGAGTGCCCAAACGTTGTGTGGATTTTGAATACTAAACAGGTAAAAATGCCCAAACGTGCTGCACCGATCGAAACCACGACCCCGGGTCAACCCTACCTACGCCTAACCGACCTACCTACCTACTGAGTTGAGAAGTGGCGACAAATCAACGACTCTTAAGCCGTTTCGGCGTCCCGGCGAATTAGGAACGCGATTCGCACGTCCGCTTCGGGCGTCGTAGCGGCCGATCTCACCGCGCCGGACGGCGGACGACGAATTCGACCGACCTCGGACGTCGAAAACGCGATATTCGCGAAAAAAATCGAACCTCCCGACGCACGTATTTATGCCCGTATATAGCGATACCTACTCGTCGGCGGGACGTCCGCTTTCCGCGACCCCGCTCCGCCACGGGACTCCCCCCGGAGAAAGCGCGGCCGCGCGCCGCCTATAAATTTAGCGGGGAACGCGAATAAGTGGTCGACGGGGAGGGCGGACGAATAACCTAACCAAATGTGACTCACCTAAAAACAGTAATATAATATCAAGTACCTACCTACTATATAGTATAATATTTAATATTCAGTATTTAGTAATATTTAATATCGAGCCCATGTCTCTAATGTAGATAGTATTAAATACCTATTAGATCAATTAAATAGTGTTATTTATTAATTTGATTTTATGTATGTTCATATTATAAAATCATACCTATGGCATAGCTAATAACTCATAATATTTATACATTTATTTATTATAACATGCATGTACCTATCTACAGGCTACAGACTGTGGCTATATTGTGTATATTTATACCAAATTCAATATATAAATACGGTGCGACCGAACGGGCGAAAGGACAAAAGGCAGTAAAATATAATATAATAAAGCAGCTTATCGAATCAAAAAAATGACTGTATATAGTAATAACGGCACCGTCAGATCTCCAATTTCTGCTGCGGAGCTCGACTCATAAATTTGGCGGGGAACGCTAATAAGTCACGACGGGGCCGTACGAGTCCGTAGAAGCGGTAATACTCGAATTTTGAAAAAATAACGGAAAGTTTTCTTTAAATACGATGA
>NC_042495.1:85331410-85343740 GCF_005508785.2 Acyrthosiphon pisum
GTTTAGATGAGCGGAGAAGTGGACAAACATTTCGCGGGGTAACCCCGTACCACTCCACTCCGCTCATCAAATCTTTGAATATTTATAACTCATAAACTACTCGCCCCAAATTTGATTTTCATGTATCAAAATATTAAGAAAAATATTCTGCTATGGAAAATAAAATTAAAACCTATGTTGTCATTCAAAAAAGTAAAAAACTTAAAAAATTATACGAATAAAAAATATTTAAAAATATAATTTTTTAAGAAAAACGTTGTTTTATAAGCGACTTGAAACTATGTAAAAAAATATTTTCAAAAAAATGTATACTTTTTGAAATAATGAGTGTTCTATGATAAAAGAATCACCCAGTATATAAATTATAAAGTATAAACACAGTTGTGACATATATTAATTTTTCTACTTATAAAAGTAGAATATATTAATATATCTATTGGGCTATGACTAAGATCTGCATTATCCATTAATATCGACTACTAATAAAGTCGAATGTTCGATTTTTCTTTAATTATACCTACGTGAAATGTGCACTGAAAAACGATAATTGGCGATATTTTGTAAGTTAATCTACTAAGTAGGTTATTCAACCTATTAAACTTTAAAGTTTGTAGTGCTAGCTTAAACCTGCACTACATATTTAAGTAAGACACACGAAACTCAACCAATGTTATACATATATATCGTTGAAAGACGTTGTTGGACAAAGAGAAATAAACTTTCTAAATGTTTAGATTGTATAAAAATCAAATGCTCATTAAATATAAGTATATTTAAAATAAAAGTTCAGAACCTTTTTATAATGACCCAAACTTTTATACACATCATAGATGATTAAAAATAACCAAATTTTTTTTTTTTTAATTTGTTCACAGAGCTATTACTTTAACAACACATGAATTATACTATTTAAAAAAGATTACTATTTTAACTTTTCACTTCTACAGATTTTGAAAATGTCATAATACATTGACGCGTATATGACATAATGTTTATATAACATGAATAGATGAGTTTGTTATTGAACCATTTTCTAAAATTAAGGAGGGTAAAGTTCAAAAGTTCATTTAATCTTTGTCCAACAAATTTCCACCAACAACGTGTTTCGATACTATACATTGATTGAGCTTTTGTTTTTTACTTTAATGGTTTAATATGTAGTGCTGGATGTGAAGTTAACACTTCTATAGTAGTTATAACTTTAAAGTTGAATTACTTTTTAGTTTTTACTTGTTTCCAACAAATGTCCAACAATTTCAATCAAAAATCGTTTGTTGAAATTATATAAGATTAATGTGCTAACTTTGTAGTAAAAGCTTCAAGTAGGTCTATCCGGACTTACAACTTAGGTAAATGTATAGGGTAACATGTTAGGTTATATAATATTTTTATATACTGAGTTATTCTTTTAATATAAAACACTCATTATTATGATAATTATAGCATAATAAAGTTTTTCAAAATATTGTTTTCACATAATTTGAAATGCATTACAAAACAAAATTTTTTTAAAGTTCTATAATGAGTATACCTAAATTAATGAGTTATAATAATATTTTAAGATATAATATAAATGCATATAGTAGCACAGGCTGCACAGGCGCACATCATAATTATATGGTTACTGGTTAGGTACCTCACAAAATGTTAGTCCTTTATATAAACTTGAATACTTACCTAAACTTTATGAGTTAGGTACTTATAATATTAATTAGCTAAAATTTCAAAACTTGATTTACGTATACAAATATTCTCAAAAATATATGTTGGTTCGAAATATAAAATTAAAACGAATGTTGCCATTCAAGAAAGTAAAACTTAAAACTGGATAGCTAAATTTTTTTTTTTGAAAAACATTTAGTTGTAACAAATTATATTAAAATAATATTACTAATAGAGTTATAATAAGCTATAGTGCTTATAGAATTAAAAGTATCACTCTGTATATAAACACCGAGTTTTTAATATTTGAAAGCCCTTTCCGCTAAACAGCTGCCCGCATATCATTATGTATACATAATGTATATAAGTTTTCCAACCCATAAATCTGACCTCGTGAATTACCGAGGGTGTTTGTCTATACATAATTCGGTTGATTTTTCAGAAGGGGATATCGTCTGTATAATAGATTATAGACATATACCCCTTCGTTAACCCCAACTAATACTATACAACAACTATATACTAAATACTAATAATATGTACTAGGTATGTACAATTTACTGTCTACTAATATCCGGAGCAACCGTGACCGTGCAATATACCTACCTACAGGAACATTTATCATTGCACGTTTTATCATAACAAAATTATCCGTGCAAGAGATGATTTTTTATGCACTTTCCCGTGGTTATGATTCACTGTAGCAGAGTATAGCAGAGGATTGTACATTTATATAATATGTTATAATATGTTTATCGAGCTGTATTGTTTTTTCTTGTCGACAATACTGAAAACCGTACTAAATTAATCGAGTTTATTATCCGTCATCGCAGGGAGATAATAAATAATTATATTTTAGACTCGTATCAATTTCCACATTGTAATATCACAATATCACATATCACAGTGTTATAGGTAAGTACATAGATATTTTAAAATTCAAATTTCCATAAAAAAAACTACACTATTAAGAACATTTTTTTCTTCTCATCCCATTATTCGTATACGTAGGTATTACAAATGATATTTGTGTTAAGTAGTATGACAAGTTTGTACCTCAGAATAATTTAATGATTTATTTGGGTACTAAATTTTAAACTCGACTTACCCAAAACCATTTTTATGTAAAATTATCGTTGTGTAGATTAAATTTACATATATACTATAATATAGTATATAGGTACCTTAGATCAAAGTTGTAACGATTATTGAGGAACAAGTTCTCAACAGGATTTGGAAAGTGTAATGTAAAACATGCGTTATTATTGATATGGTTGTAATTAACTATATAAATTACCCATTAATAACTTTCATTATGTTCTAATTAATAATTATCATGGTTAATGTTTAGATAAGTACTTATCAATCATTTTTTGACTCAGTCCATTCAGATGTCCGTCGGTTATATAATATATTTAATATTATAGTTATGTCAAATAGGCTAAATATAGTAAAAGTCTGCTCGGGACGACAATTTCCGGCTCTGAAATTTTAATTTACAACGTGACTTGGCTCGGCCCTTTCAGTTCTTAAATCTTTCAACCGTTCAATTTATTATTTTCCTAAATATTGACTAATTATAGCTTTGCCAAGCTAAACAACTATAATTATAGGTAATTGAATAGGTATATTCTGCAAATTTTGGAAATTAAAAACCATAATCAATGAACTATATTATAATAATAATAATATATATTGTCGTGTATTTCTAGTAAGAAAAATTAAACATGTCGAAAATGTTGCGAAAAAAATCTAAAAAATATCTGAATATTTCTGTTTTGTATACGAATCACGGACAGTGGACATAGTTATCTATACTAGTATATAACCATGGTATATACGCTATACAATATATACAGACGTATTATATATATATTATATACAAGGGTATACCATATATTATATATAATACATATATACTAATATATAATATGTAATGTGTATATATATATATTATTTTTATGAAATATTTTGCGGTCCATCATATTATTTCCGTTTTCTTGTAAGATATTATTATGTATCGACATACACGTCATGCTTGCATGTGATGTGATCAAAGTACCCTTTAATCGAAATTCTAAAGTACAATAATAAAAAAATACAAAATAGAATTTAAAACGTTTTACCCCCCGCTAGACCGTTTCACTTAGTGGATTTTCAGCGATACACCGCAGTGTCGTCGCGTCGACGTCGTCCCTATATTTCAAAGAAAATCTGCGCTGAACGACGACGTGTACCTGTGTATTATATATAGACATATTATATAACGCGTATAATGTATATACGCCGTAGTGACAATGTGTTATGTGATAATATAGCATACTCGTATATATACTTATTATTCATCCCTCGAAAATCGAAGTTATAAGAGCCAAAATCATAATTCTTCTGTTCAAACAGAGTAAACATACATGTTTCAAAGGTATACATTTCACTCGCTGTGTATTGTCACTTTTTCAAACTGGCGGATTAACCCACCTAGTTTTAGTCGTGAATGGTAATATTATATATCGACTTAATCAGTGGCGTCCACAGGGGGGGGGGGGCTAACGAGCTGAAGCCCCCCTCCCATTGCCCGTATTATTATAACTGTTTCAACAAATATTTATCAAGTTTCAACTATCCACTATAGTAAGCAAGACGTAAATTTCATATATGTCTAACCGGAATGAATTCATTTTTGAAAAAACATCGTATTTGTTTACCAATTTTCATAAAATTACCTGTAATTTTTCGGTAAAAATATGAACAATTTGTATGAAAGATCTTGCAAATTGTCTAGCCTTATAGCTTTACACATTTAATATTTTATAAGTTTTGTACAAATTAACTGTGATGGTTTTGACGAAATTTGAACTTAAAATGCTTATAAAAAATAACCATGATGCCTATGTATCGTTAATATTTTATCTATAGTAAAAACTTATGCATTACATTTTTAAGCATTTTGACTGGATAAATAATTTTTTATTGGCAATTATTGAAAAAAAAATTGAATTAACCAAATACAATCCAAGTGAGGACAGTATAACCAAACTATTAAACAATTTTAATAAATTTGAATTTTTTTTTCTCCAATTATTTTAAAAAGCACTGAGCATTTTCAATTTCAACCTCTTAAATGTACCAACTAGATCCACTTTGCTTCGGGCATCGAAGTTTATGATTAGAGCATTTTTTCTACCAGAAAAGTTGAAAAGTTACAAACATTTTAAAATAGCTCAAATAAACGTCTGAAATTATTAGACTGGAAAAAATAAAAATAAAATTGTAACTAATTTTCAAGTCCCCCCCCCCCCTATTGAAAAATCCTGCGTACGCATCTGGACTAGGTACAGTTTACACGTATAGTAATAAACTAAAACGGCAATAGCATATTGAAGCTTCATACTTTTAATACATTTACGCTCCATTAATATCGGAGTATATTTTTAATTTGGCTAAAATGTTTTTTTTTTTTTTTTTTAAGGTCCACCTGCAAGGAACCAAATTTCCTTATAAGCGATGTGTATATCTACAATTATTAAATTTATAGTAAAGTACCTGATTTAGATTGCGAATTAAATTTTGAACATTTATTGATATTGTCCAAATTTTGTTTAACTGTATAAGACGATCTTATAATAATAATTATATAATATCGAATTTTCGCAGTGTAGTAAGTACAAGATAGTCGCAAAGTCTTAACTCGTATGCGTTAAGTGGGTAAATGCATTTTATCGAGCACGTGTCAGAGTTTGTCTACCACGCTTGATCGATACATACTTATTGTCTACCGTATACAAGATAAGTTGTCGGTAGTGCACTTTTCACTGAAAGAATATTTGTGTCAACACAATAATAGGTATATATAAGCTACCAATGATACATGATATCGACTATCGAGGGAACCCCACCCTTTTATTACTAATTGAAAAAGTAAGGTATATAATATTATATAGTATCTATATATTCACTTACAAAAAAAGTACTTATGTCTTAATACACATTTTAATTTCATCTATTCATTATGTCTTATATAATATATGTTTTTATATTGTATATTATAAATAAGATATTATAATACAACTATACAAAACTTATTGAGACACTGCTGAAGCCGTCAATCTCAATAATATGTATGCGTCTTTATATAGATACCTATAATAACAGTAGGTATGTACTATGTATAGGTATAAAAATAAGTGATGTCCATATTCTTACCTTCTGGATTCCAGTTTTCTATCATTTGGCTAATAGGTTTACTCGACAAATGCACGTATACGTTTTCTGTGTAATAAACATATTATATATTTGAAACGCATTAATCGAAAATATTTCAATCTACAAGGTTCTGAAATAATATGATATATCTCAATGCGATATTACCAACCCTTACCCGTTTGTTGGGGGACGTCATATATTCCGTTTCTCTTATCGATTTCTATTTCACTGTTTTCGACTACTCCCGTATATGACGGATTTCGGTTGTTGAACTGAAAAAAAAAATTAGTAATATTATTTATTTGTGTCAATTATAATATACAAGTACCATGCCCGTACCATCCATATTTATAAAACGCAATTATTGTCTAGGTATATTAATCCCTTTCTCTATAGTTTATTATTATACCTTATTATAATTATTATATTTATATTTACTAATTACTAATACAAATAAGCTATACATAAAGTATAAAGCGTATGTCCCATGCAGATTTATTAATTAATAAAAATATATAATATCAAATTTAAAGTAGTGCGGAAGCATATAATATTATAATGTAACCCCTACTATCGGCTACTCATCATTCAATTAGTTAATTTTCACGAAACTGTATAATATTAAGTATTAACATAAAATAAATACACGTCACATATGTATAATAGGTACCTATAGGTATAGGTATATGATTTAACAAAATCCTACTCCCGCAAAGTAGTTGAATACACAAACATATTTGTACGAAATTCTTATAATATTCTACTTTAACGGTTTGGTTGTAGGTATATTGGACTGTATTGACATGCTGTGTGCCTACGACATTTTGGGAATAAAATATGTTAAGATACGAATTTTGCACAAATAGTCCACCGTTGGATTCTTCTTTTACTTTGGCTGAAATCAAACGTCAATCATTCGGTGCTAAACCAGCAGTGTCATTTTCGCCAACTGTTTCCACAATATACCGATATTTAGCGTTGACGAATTAAATTTTATCGCAAAAATTATGAATAAACGTGATTCGAAATGACGCGATGCAGCCCGCGAATACCGGAAACACCATAGCGCGCGCCGCCCGGAAATGAACGCAAATGACTGGGAAACCGCGCTGTGGCAAAATCGCATTAGCGATGAGACTGTGTGTGTATGAGTGTGTAAGTCGTATGGTCGCTGTATGTCTTTGGAGCGAGCGATCTTCCAACTACGGTGGCGACGTCTTCTAATTCGGTTTGCGCTATACGATTTGGCTTTTGAAAAGTCATTTATTTTTCCCGACTGTCCTTCCTCCTCGTCTGTGCGTTGGTATTCATTTGGTCTCGCAAGCGCGTTGTATAATAATATAGTAACTAATAACAACTCAGTCGTCGCGGGACGGTATGGGGTCGGCGGTTAGGCGGGAAACTGTTTCCACGGTGCATTTCCGCTGCCTTCGGTTTTGCGTGGCATTTGAAATATTTTTTAAAACCTTTTATTTTCGTTTTAGTCAAATTAAATATCCTGTACCATAATTATTTTCGCTCTCCCATGTGATGTGACAGTCGTACTCGCACTCGTTTAAACCTACGTTTATAAAGGGTGTGACAGTAAAATTGGTTGTATAAGCTCTGTCCTATATAATATATACCTATATATGTAGGCATATTATATATGCGTGCATTATTATATATAATATTAATATTATAGTGAAAACAGCGCTTCATATATTTTCTACAATATAGTGATCACACAAAAAATGGTTTAAAAAGTGTGGCTAAATTGCTGAAATCAATTTGAGCCGTGTTTTGACATAAACTTTTTATACATTTTGAAAATATAGAAAATTATTTATGAAACTGAATAATATCAACTGTTTGAAAAAATACCACGATAAATCTGTTCTCTATAATTTTTATTATAATATATAGGTAGCCAGGTACGTTAGAAACTTTTATTTTAAGCGTGCGTATCCACCAAACTGGACTTGGAAATTGATCACTCCATGTGTGACAGAGACAAGAGGTAACTGATTTTACTGCTGCGCCCTCTTCATTAACGTAGTACGGCACTATATAAACATGATAATATGTTATAATACAATGTTTTTTTTTATAACGAACACAATTTACGGGTTTATAATAAACCACGATGACGAAATATATATAAGGGGTGCTGAGATAGGCGTCGATAATGAAAATGACTTATACGAAATACTATATATGCGATCGTTCAATCGTTGTACATTAAATATTGAGTATAATACAGGCACAATATATCATCAGATTCACCCGGAGAAATGTGTATGGTTACCCCACTCCCAGCGACGTATAACTAAATGTTTCGTGTTCCCTAATAAGCACAACTAAAAAAATAACAATATTTTTCTGCACTTGATTTTTTACGTAACTATAAATTATAATATTTTTTTTTTTATAGTATCATAATAATATGTTGTATTATGAAAATATAATGTAGTACATAAATTGTACCAATACCACTAACCACTACCTTTAAAAGTATCTCTAATTTTTGTTACCTGTACACAGTACTAATAGCTGCAGTTAGCGAATATTCAAGTAGGTAATTAAAGTTTATATTTTTATAATATAAAATATGCATATAGGTACCTAGGTACCTATATTTTATATTCGACAATAATGGTAAAATGAATCTCTAATTTAAGAGTAAACCATACATCCATTATATTATGTCATTATGAAGAGTTAAATTAAAGATATAGGGTGAAACATTGGATAGTCGTCGGAGTGATATATTTTGGAACGTTTGAATTATATTATGATGTGTTTGATTTTATTTGCTGAGCCCAATAATTGAAGTCCATACGTCTAGACAGGATTGAGTAGAACTTTATAAATGAATAGTTTGGTGTTGAAAGTGGAGCATTTATTTCTAATTAAGAGAAGTCTGAGCATACACGAATACTATTATTTAAAGTTAGTCTTTTGGTTCGAAGGTGTTTATACCATGTCAGTCTTTTATCAAGGTTAAATCCCAAGTATCTGACTGTGTTAGATGTAGGGATTGGTACGTTATTTAAGGAAATGTTTAAGCATATTCCTTGAACCTTGTTTGAGTGTGAACGTTTTGTGTATAGATTTATTTTGGTTTATTTTGACTCGCCATTTTTCATACCCCTCAGACAAGTGATTAAGATGCATTTAAATTTAAATATAAGATTACTATCCACATATAGGTTATACGTTATATCCCCGCATAGGTTTTTTTTATATACTTGTATATGAAGATATGAATCAGGTTATGAGTATTTTAAAATTGTAAATATCTAATCACAATCATATTATTAAAAAAAAAATCCTACGTGGGACCCTGGATAATAATATTCTTATACCTTTAAATTTGATTCTTTTGAATGTAAAATGCGGAAGATTTATCGTAGGTAAGTAATATCAAGCATGCATAATTAGATATAATATTACATAATATATATATATATATATTATGGTAGTGGATTTAGACATGGAGAATGAGTGTCGCCTAAAATTATTATTTCATACACTATATAATTGTACCTACAATAACCTTTTTTTTCTACGGCTTTAAAAATAGGTACTTTGGAACGCCTTATTTTCGTGTATATACAGGATAGGGTTTTCAACTAATCCCCCTCCAATATAAAACTTAAGTATACCGTATATTGTATATGGTATACACCACTGCGTATAATGATTAATGCTTAGGAGATTAAAAACCGTATCAATTTTGAAGATATTAATAAATTTAAACAAATACGCCTGATGGGTTATTTCTTAACAAAACTCTAGCTACTATATATAAATATAATAGCACACTTTTTTTAAGATTCAACGTTCTATATTATATATATCAAATAGTATTTTAAAATTCACTGACGAATTGCAAATAATAATGTTATAACATAGCCTGTAGGTACCTATAGTATATTATACAATTATAGATAGTCATACTATGACGTAGGTTATATAGGGAGTGGCGGGCTGAACTTAAATTTTAAATGACGCATTTTCATAATATTATGTACTTACAACCACCATACTATTTTTACTTATAACAAAGTTATGATGTTAATAAAACGTGATCAAAAGAGCCAAGAGGTCAGGCTTCATCAAATTGACCATTTCGGCTCACCACTGTATATAGGTACCATTAAAATTTACTTTGACAGTATCTAAATAATAAATAGATATCTGATATAAATTCCTCACGGCTCACACTAATAATAGTGTCAATTGTGACAATTGTGTCTATAACCTTTTTTTATAATACCTACTGCTTACAGGTGATGAATACAATGTTATATAATGCACGATGAAACACACTTTTTAACTTCACTAAATTTGTATTTGTTTTAAAAATTGAAAATACGATAAATACAACACTACAGAGTACAGATGTAGGTATATTGCAATATGCGTATACCTATATACATGGAATTACGTAAATACTAGATTGATATACCGTTTTGCTGTTTTAGGCACTTAAAAACTATAGCTAATTATAATTAAAATGTTAATCTGTTTAACGATTTTGTGAATTTTTATCATTGTCCCTACTATTTTGTGCTTTTTACACTATTATTTATTTATTAAATATGAGTTAGCGGGTTTATGAGGTACTCTTATACATTAAATCAAAATACTTTAACTAGGTACCCATAAAAACTTTAAATAGATATGTGCCATTTATATTAATTTATATTGCTACATTTAGCTTAGACTTATATCCTATATTGTAATTATATAGGTACCTAAATAATAAATTAAGTCGACAGAATATTTTTCTGAGTACCTACTTGATATACTTCGACACATAAACTAGACAAGTATGTTGTCATTCAAAAAATCTAAAACTTATCGAAATAATGAGTGTAGACACTTAAATGGATTCCCTTTACATATTTTACTTTAATAGCCATATGTACAGAGTATAGTCGATAGGCGCAATATATGAATCAGTATAGTTTAATATAGTATTGTATTTGTATACATAAAAATTGCAACAAAAAAAATGTAATTCTATAACTCTTATGAAAAATCAACCTATTGGTTCAACAATATTGTAACATTATCATGACGTTATATTCAATATAATATATAATATAGTATACGGGGTACTTACAGACGATAGTATCTTCGGATGATCTACCTGTTCGTCCTGCACCTGTTGTTCGCGCGGGCTATTGATCATAATTTATTCGAATAAACAATAAAAGTAAAATAAAAAAAATTATAATATCTACGTTCAGTTGATAACTATAATATGTAGGTGTATAAAAATATAATACAATGTTCGAAACGAAAGCTACTGCAGATAGTCATCTCAGGGGCGCCGCGGTTTTCGGTTTAAACTTTCCGAGCAAAATGATACCGATGACACGCGACTAGAATCTAGAAAAATCTGATCGTAATCTCATGCAATAACGATTATTATAATACTATTGTTATCGTCACATATAGAAGACGTGCAGATATTGTCATATGGAGGTATTGCAACGGTGACGACAAAACGGACCGAAATTCGACGGTGGCGGCGAAAAACGCGCGTGGCCCGGTGGGTGATACTGACGTGCGTTGGCGAGCGGCGTTTTCCTGCGACCTAAGCACGCAAGTCCTCGGCGAAACGCCGGTCCCCGCGGGGAGGCGGGACCGTATCCAGGAGAGGCGTCCAGCCTTCGACCAATCGGACGGCGAGCGCCGACTATATATATATTATATAGCGCAGAGTTCTATATACTCATTTCGCTGTATGACCGAAGTTCCTGCGGGAGATGAGGAGAGTGAGAGTCGGTTAGTTTTTTTCTATCGTCACCTGCGAAACACGGAAACCTACAGCCAACACGGAAACCTACAGCTAACACCCAATAAGCCACGGAACTCGGAAAGTGTATTTTACCAGATACGCATTATATTGTAATCCCTATAATTTTAGTATGGGTCTTAATATTGTCGTTCTTGTTCTTGTTATTTATGCCCGTGGATTCCACAGTTTTTATTTATTTATTTTTTGTTTTTTGATGGGGGGGGGGGGCTGCATAATACAACAATATGGACAGTGTAATAATACAAAAAACCGGTATACTTCAGTCGTCGATGTTTGAATTTATTTTATGTCAATTTAAACATATATAATTACAAGTATCTCTCAAATAAAGTCAAACCCGTGATGACAATAGATTTATTATTGCATACTGTGGTTATATCAATAAAAAGTAAATTACGGCGTAAAAAGTTGCGTCCTTCCTTTCGTTAAAAGTTTAAGACGTATAAACAGGCGTGCGTGAGTTTGTACTTCACGTCAGCACGACAAACACATAATATTATGTCTGTTCAACTTGTATAAATATGTTTTGTTGAAAACTTGAAAATAATATTCTAGCTGGTATTTTTTGTTATAGTAAAAGACTAGTCGATAGAAATGGTAAATAACAAAAAACATAATCTCAATAATGGGTTTATACACACTAGTACATT
>NC_042495.1:85343840-85346805 GCF_005508785.2 Acyrthosiphon pisum
CTTATATAGGTCTAATATGTAGGCATAATTTTAGCACGCTCATCAATAAATTAAGCCATATCCCGATAAACATCATACCTATTAGTTATTGCCTATAGCCGATAATAGACAACTACTGGTGTACTGCCGAACGGTAAATAGGCACTTATAAATAAAACTTCAATATTATTACATCATATTATAGGTATATATTTTTTTGTTCATGTAAAATATTCATATTAAATTTCATTTTTAGTGGTCTCTAGTGGACAGATTATAATATAGAATATAATATTATGCACATATTGGTAGGAGATAGTAGTAGGTAATAACAATGAAAATTTTTTAGGTACTCCAGAAACGAATATATTATCTTTTATTTTTTTATTAAATTACTTTATTAATATTATAATAATAAAACAAAAAGTATGTACGATACCTATGTAATTTCTGATTACACGAACATTTTAAGAATTATATTATATTTACAAAAAAATAAGTTCAAAATTGTTTTTTTTTTTTCGTATTTTAAACTTAAAAACAAGATTTTGAAGGTTTTTGACCATAACTTCAAAAGAAAATTTGAAATACCATCATATTAAGAATGCAAAACCACTCATTTTGAAAAATAAATTCACAAAAATCGGTGAAGAGCTTAACTCTATCATTCGTTCCAATATATTATATTTCCACTCATTAGTTATTTCTTTAATCTCCAGAAAAAACCAATGTTAAATAAATAAATTAAAGTTTTCATAAAAAAGTTATAAGTAAAACAAAAATGATGGTAAGCGTTTAATGGTTTTTTATGTTATTGTATAAAAAATATATATTGTAATTGTAATTATTATTATTATTTTCTGACTTATTTATAAAATGATTAAAAACAATATACATTTTTAAGCTGTAATAATTGCTTTTAACAGAAGCATTATATAATAATTAAAATATATTATAAAATAAATACATGACAATAATATGTCAATAAAAATTTACCACCCCCTAATAATAGGATAAAAAAAATTGCCAAACCCCCCGTCCATAAATACGCATACCATGCACAGTTCACACCGCACACGTACCTATTGTCTACGTAGTACGCCTTTCACAAAATTATACAAAAGCCCAACTAAATAATATAGGTACTATAAAAAATGTACATTCAGCACTCAGCTGACCAATATTTAGTGTTGTCAGTTATTATAGTGAATTGAGTAATTTACTTTAATAATGAAAATGAAAGATTTATATTACCTAGCTAGAGCATCTTGCAAATTTTTAAATATTCATAACTCGCATTATAATTTATTATTTAAATAGGTACCAATAAAAACATGCTCTAGATAATATTCTTAGTTCTTACTTCTTACCTTTTAATCACGGTATATTATAATAATTAATGGCTATAATAACATACCGTGCTTTAAGTATAACAATAGGTTTATTAATTACTCTAAAACTATGAAGTTAACAACATAAAATTGGTTCTATTAAATGCAAATTTGCTTGTTGTCCTGGTTTCAATTTAAAAGGCTGTCGTTATGATAGTATAATATTGACGTTTGATTTTGTGACAGTTTTTACTTTTTTGACACAGTGGAAAGAATATTTTTTGAACATTTTTCCATAAGTATCATTCATCCAATACATTGGACTAACTGATTAATAAACCATAACTATTTCAACTTTATAGAACTGAAGGGAAGATGAGGGTTATCTAAAAATACATAAAAAATGTTTACCTCTGGCTCTCGTCTTTCATTCCCATTCCTCCACCGGACGTCTACACTTTAAATCGTTGTGATTACTATAAACCATTTGTCGGGTGTGATTGTGTCCTATATTAGATTTATGTCGATTTCAGAAAATTTAAAATTCAAATTGTAAGATTTTATTAATTGAGTCACCTATGTCCTATCTACCTATTACAAATCATTGCAGTCATCAAAATTATTATTATTTTAAATTACGATGAGTTAATTTTTTTCTTAACAAATAATAAATGTACGATTATTTATTAACGTATCCGTCGTATCCTATTATCTTAATATGTAAGAATAGGCTCTAATAATATCACACCACTATTAAGTATAACAAAACTAATAAGTATTGTATTATTTTAGATTCTGAGTGGAACGATGAATGTATTGATTTTACAATGATGTGTTTTTTTTTTTATTTTTTTATTTTTTTTTGTGTCTGTATCTTTTCTGATAGGAAAGTAAATCTAGTTGGTACTTTGGGGGGGTCAAAAGTAAAAATTTCTCAGTAGTTTTCAAAAGCACCGTGAAAAACAAAAGAAAAATTAAGGAAAAACGGGAATTTTTACGCAAAATCCGTTTTCGAGAAAATTGATTTTGGTTTTGGTGTAACTTTAAAACGAATGACTGTAGATACATGAAATTTTCACTGGTTGTTTAAATTTCCATTTTCTATACATAATACAATTTTCAAAATATTTTGATTTCTTTTGAGCTGTTTATGGACAATTTCAGTTTCCAATTTAATTAGTTTTTTTTCTATGAATGTCAATAAAACTTTATTTGTTGAGTAAAAATACTTGAAAATTTATTACAAGGCTCCTACTATATTGTTACAATAACATTTGAAAAATATTAAAAATCATTAGTCACAGTTTTTTTTTATTAACATTTAAAGTTCAAAAATTGACACAATATGTAAAAATCACAAAAATTAGCAAATTATTTTGAGTTAATAATTCGTAAAAATTTTTCTTTTTAGAACTAAGATTTTAAAATGTAATACAAGATTCCTTATAGGATAATCTACCTTCTTTATCAACAAAAAAAAATGTCTATAAGAAACTCAAATTAAATTTTTATGAGCGTTTCAAATTCATATTTTTACAATATTTGATATTCATTCGATTTCTTACGTAACGATTTTCTTATTTTGTTATTGTAATTAAAAATCGAGTGACTGTAGAAACTTGTAAATTTCACTGAATGTTTATATTAGCATTTTC
>NC_042495.1:85346855-85347995 GCF_005508785.2 Acyrthosiphon pisum
AAAAGCCAAATAACAACCAATCACGGGCGAAGCTGTGACGGGTCGGCTAGTAGAGTATAAATATTTGTTTAAAAAATTAAATAAATACCTATAGGTACTGAAATTATTTTTGTATAAACGGTCTTACGTGCAAACTTCAACAGACAACATAACACGTAAGCATCCCCATTTCTAACAGCAAAATAGTTAAATTTTCTTGCATGCATTTGATGAATTTTGTAAAAATTTTAACTTGTTTTATAAAGTTATAAAAATTAACATTTTTAAATTTCTACTAGAGAAACTTATGTGGGATATCATATTATGTATTCAATTTAAGAGCTGTTGACTGAGTTTGACTGAGCTCGAAAATATTTATCAACACATACAAAATTAAAATTCGAAAATTTCAAATGCCTATAAATAGCTTAAATGTACCTAAATATTTTGAAAATGTAATTGTGCATAGACACAATATACTATAGAATTAATGAAGTACTAATGTAAAAAAAGGGTGGCAAATGGGTACCGCTCTGCTGTTCATTAGATGTCAAATGGGTCATTGTAATGGATGTGTTAAATGTTAATTCAATGATATAAAATCATTGTACACCAAAACCGAAACTGAACGAAGACAATCTGCCTATATTACTATAAGTATATAATATATTTTATAATATTGCTATTAAAGTAATTTATACTAACAGTATGTTAAATTTACTATGTCGAAAACATTTGATTTGTTGTACTTTAAAAGTTTTATGTACCTACCCACGAATAATATTTTTAAATTACAAAAAAATAACTAAAAACGTATTTTTCGTTTAGGTACATATCTAATTTTATTCTAATTTGAACTTAAAATGTCTATAAAAATGACTGTGTGAATATTTTTTTAGAGATTTGGGTTAGAATACCAACTATTTATGAAAAACTATGTTTTAATTTTTTAATCATTAACTAAAAAATGTATCATTTTATACAATTTTATTTTTTAACTACCTACAATAAAATTACTAAGATTTATAATTTTTCGTCATTTTCTTTTCATCACTTATATTTGAAAATGTTTTATTGATTTCTAACTGAAAAGTACATTGAAAATTTTCGAGACTGATGAACTTCGTAAAAATTCTAACTTCAGACAGTTGTAAAAAATTA
>NC_042495.1:85350473-85352987 GCF_005508785.2 Acyrthosiphon pisum
GGTATCTACCTTTATCAATAAAAAAATTCTAAAAGAAAGTCAAATTAAATTTTTATGAGCGTTTGAAGTTCAAATTTTTACAACATTTGAGTATTCACTCGACTTCTCATGCAGCGATTTTCTTATTTTGTTATAATTCAAAAAAGAATAACCATAGATTCTTGAAATGTATATCATATGTTTATTTTATCAATTCCTATACTTGATAAAATTTTCAAAGTATTTTAACGTGTTTTGAGCTGTTTAAAGGCAATTTAAAAATTGTTTTCTAAACATTACAACAAAATTTTATTTGTTAGGCCAAGTTTTTTTGTATATGTATTTAAAGTTCAATTTTTGACAATATTTATCAAATTTAATATTTAAAAATGATTTTGTAGTTAAAAAAGTATGTAACCGGGCCACGGACTCGTGATAATAATATATTATACATATAATATAAGCCAACGTCTAATATTCTACAACTTACAAGTAGGGATGGCAACGATATATCGATATTTTTATATCGCTCGAGGACTTCGATAAATATTCACTTATCGATAAAATTTCGCGATATAACCGATATATCGCAATTTCACATATGAAAATGAAATTTATTTTTTGTCCTTATTTAGATTTGATCTTAAATTTGTCCCCTGTTTGTCATAGGACCATAATACTATTATAAATTCATGGTTTTAACTTTTAACTTTTAAGTGATTTTAATGTTCACGTCCAGCTGCTGCTGATTGGACGTAATATTAATACTGATAGAATATCTGATATCAATTACCATAACTGATAAGTGATGATATGATATTATGGTAATATAACAATTAACAACATTTCCCGCATAAATTTAAATATTTTACAATAATAATATAATAAAATTATTATTTATTGTAAATAATCATAGGTTCCAAATGTTATTGCATAATATAAAAGCAGTACACTATAGATTTGTATAGTATGAAATTTTGTTTTTTGTATTAGTTTAATTACAGTTCAATATGAATTTGTTTCTTATGGCAATATATTATATATATAGTTATTAAAATTGGAAATACCAGTGATATTTATGCTGCTATATTTTAAAGCAACATTTTATTGATATCTGGATAGCAGATTATGAGTATATGAATACATTGGGAATCACAGATTTGTCCTTTGTAATAAATAGCAAATACAATTTTTATTTAATCAATGTTTGCAACTTGCACCTTGCCAGTTCCCATATTTTCCCTTGGTCACTACCTACTCATTGCACATTGAAATTCATTGGTATTTTTTTTTATTTATTGCGTGAAATTTTTTTTGTACTATATTATATTTAATTATCTATCAACTATGGGTAAAATAAGTAAAGTGTGGCAACATTTTGATAAAATTAGTAAGCTCTCAGCTAAATGTAAAGCGTGTGGTAAGAATTGTTAGATTAACTGGGAAAAGGCTTTCAAAATTAGTATTCATGAGCTCTTTAAGCGACGAAGACTGGTTCAAAACTGATTAATAATTTATTTATTTTATTGCTAAGAATTTGATTTTTATTACATATGACATACCTAATTTGATTTTTACTTTATAATACAACGCGGGTTTTCACCCAATTTACAATAATTATTAGTATTATCATTTTTTTAATATCGATACTTTTGGTCGATATATCGATATATCGATATATCGGGGATCGGGATCACGATATATAGTTATCGATAGTCAACGGATGAAATATCGATATCTCGATATATCGCAGTTGCTGCGATTTTTGCCATCCCTACTTACAAGCGCGATGTAGAAATCTAGAAATTTGCTAGACATGAAAAATAATGCACCGGAATGTTGGACCATATAATTTTAAATTTACATGGTTTACACGATTAAAGATATACTGGTTACCCAACGGCCTATGCTTTGCACAGGCAGAAAACGGCTACGAAACCGCGATATGTTATGGACTGCCTACTAGCACCATCTAGGTGATTAACTTAGGAACTATTTGTCGTCACGAAATATTCAAAAGGAAAAAAAAGATTATAATTAGTAATAATTAGTAATTATTAAATAGGTAATATGGCTAATACCACACAAAAAAATTTAAAACATATTAGAACAAAAGACAATAAATACAGTAAATAATATTAATGATTAATTATAAATATTTAATAGTTAAAAGTTATACTAAATAAAATAAATAAATTAGCTAAATTAAATAATACAACGTAGGTACTACTATTAGTTATTACATTACAAATTTGAAATTAACAAACCTCTACTTTATCACTTTCCATTTTTTCTAAAGGATGAAGAAATGGTAATGCCCCTTTTTTTAGTTGCCATCGCTTTAGGCAAACCTAAGAAGTAGAAAGTAATATTAACCATATCAATCCTTTATTTTTAAAATAAACTGATTATATTATAGGCTTAAACAGTTAAACATGTTCTATATTGATATTTGAATAGGTATTTAAATTAGATAGTCGTTGCACCTTCCTTCTGGGGAGGCTTCTACACCATGTTTAATCTGCCTTTTTTTTT
>NC_042495.1:85353735-85359696 GCF_005508785.2 Acyrthosiphon pisum
ATACAGTCTCGATGTGTAACCAGTATATCTTTAATCGTGATGGTTTATCATCCCAGTGCGGGATAATGTGCTGGATAATTTTAAACCGGTCTTATTTGTTTTGTGACGTCCTCCCGTTCGAGAAACATAGTCGCAACCTATACTATTGTATGTTCGTGGTCGCAACAATGCGCGTCTTATCTTTTCGGCGTTACATGTGATAATGACAACGAAAACAAATCAAGCGAAGCGTCAAGAGAAAACATTAAATAAATTAACAAAATAAAAAATAATGGGTATATAGGTAATAATATGATGATTATAATGTGTTGTGTCATGTGAGTCGCGAGTTTTGTGTTTCATGTTATGTTCGTCGCTCTCAAACTTTTACTAATTCTCTGAAAAATGTTTTGATTAAACGTGACTTTCGTTCCAGAACTAGAAACTGTTGATCGGTCGAGTGTTTGAAGCTGTCTGGTCCACCATAGTTATTAGTTTCCCAAGTTCCCGAAACCGGTCAAAATGGTCAACTTCAACGAGAGTAACAACGGTAAGGCAAACCATTAATTATAATAGTTTAAATGTTTCTATAGTATGGTATTCATAATAATTGATAAACCCATTATGGTTTGTATAACAATTGATTCATCGATCTTCTTGTGTTTATTAACCGCTTTGTGTTTGATTTTTACTTTCCAGATGCCAGTGACTCGGAGTCTGTGTCTAGTTCTTCGTCAGCAAATAGCAGCAATCAATCGTCCAGATCTGCTTCTCCAGTTCGAGCTAATTCTCCATCGGGATCTGAACCAGGTTCACCAGGATCACCAGCTTCTCCTGTATCTCCTATATCACCAGTATCTCCTTCGTCTCGTGCATCTCCTGTGTCTGCAGCTTCACCTGCTTCCCGTGCATCTAGGTCTCGTTCTAGGAGTCCATCTGGTTCAGGACGTTCAGCATCCCCATCCAAAAGTCCTTCAAAATCTCTAGCTGGATCTCGATCGCCCTCACCAAATAGTAGGGCTTCTAGTGCAGCATCAGCTGTATCTGCAGTGTCAGCTGTATCTGCAGTATCAGCTGCATCTGCAGTATCAGCTGCGTCTGCAGTATCGGGTCGTTCAGCAACTCCTGCTGGTTCAGTAACATCTAATCAGTCAGTGGCGAGTGGCAAAAGTAACTCATCCCATGCAAGCCGTTCTACAAATCGCAGTAGAGCTTCATCTAAAAGTAACAAATCAAAATCAAGTTCTGCAAGTCCAAAAAGTGTTGCATCAAAAAAATCACGCTCATCGTCTCCAGAAGTAACAAAAAATCAACAAGGTGATTCTGATGATAGTGATGGTTCTATGATTGGTAGGAAAAAACGACAACCAATTAGAAAAAATTCTAGTGTATCTGGCAATGAATCATCTGATAAAGAAGAAATAATAAAAAAAAGTGGCTCAGAAGCTTCAGAAAAATGTAAGTTTATAATTAGTCAATAAATTTAATAATATTTTTTGTTATTGATTTTATACTAAGTAATCTGTTACAGCTCCTAAAAAAAATGACTTGTTTGGCGAAGCTGATGATATAAGTTCTGATGAAGAGCAACCCAAGACACCCAGAGCAATGAGTGACGATGACATGGATCGGGATAAAAGTGATAATGATGACAATAAAAGTGGTGGTGGCGGGGATGATGATGATGATAATAATGATAATGAGAAGATAGAAGAAAAGGAAAAAGAAGTGGAAGAGCCAATTCCAGAAAGACGGATAGCTGTTGAGATACCAAAAATATCTGTAGATCTTGGAAGTGATTTGCATTTTGTGAAATTGCCCAACTTTTTGTCTGTTGAAACTAGACCATATGATAGAGAAACATATGAAGATGAGATTGATGAAGAAGAAACTTTGGACGAAGAAGGTCGAGCAAGGTATGTTGTTACAAACATCTTTGTAATCATCTATTATTTGTTTATTTGTTAAATCTAATTTAATTTAAAACATTTAGTGCAAATATCAAATTTATGGTAGGTAGTTCGCAAATTTCAGTTTGAATTCTTTTATTAAAAAAATTTGTATAAAAAATTGGTTACATGCCTACACTAAAGTATTTTGTTAAATCTAGTGTAATTACTAATTATTTTAGTATAAAATTGTTTTTAGAGTAAAATTGAAGGTGGAGAATACTATAAGATGGCGTGAAGTTTTTGACAAAGATGGAAATGTAGTAAAAGAAAGCAATACTAGAGTAATTAAATGGTCTGATGGTAGTATGTCATTACATTTGGGTTCAGAAATTTTTGACGTTTACAAACAGCCTTTGGTGGTAAATTATTTAAATTTATTTTTATAAATATCTTTTATAAAAAAATAATTAGTTAATTTTAATTTTTCATAATTATGTACTTGTTCAATTTAAAAAAATATTAATTTTTTGCAATATGATGTGTTGTTCATTAATAGTGAAATAATATTTATAGGGTGACCATAATCATTTATTCATTCGCCAAGGAACTGGTTTACAAGGTCAAGCAGTATTTCGTACAAAATTGTCATTCAGACCTCACTCGACCGAATCATTCACCCATCGTAAAATCACTTTGTCTTTAGCTGACCGATCACAAAAATCTTCTGGCATAAAAGTATTGTCTCAGGTTGGAGCTGATCCTGATGCTAATAGATATGAAAAAATTAAAGTTAGTATCATTATATAATATATTAAGTATATTACATTTATAAAAAATATTAAAAACATAAATATATATCTTCTTTTAATTTTTATCATTATACTAAATTATCGTTGATATTAAAATAGTATAACATAATTGATCTTTTTAATTCCTATTGTAGAGAGAAGAAGAAAAGTTACGTCAATCAATGCGTAAAGAAACAAAAGTGAAAAGAGCTAGAGAACGTGGAGCGAATAGTAATCTCAGTTCCTCATATTTAGAACCTGAAAGAGAAGATGGATCCGATGATGAAAATGCTATATCCTTGTCTGCTATCAAAAACAAATTTAACAAAAAATCCGTGTCTAAAAGTGAGTTTTCTCATAGATTACTCAATTTATATTGTTAAGAAGACTCTAAACCCGTTTGCGCTGTCTCTGTCTTACAAACATGTAAAACATGGCAAACTGTATGTTCTTAATAATCCATTTAACTCTGTTATGATTAATAATGGAGTGAATTGGCCTATTATCAAATTTAGAAGTGAGTATATTGTTATAGTGAACCTCATAGGGTTTTTTTATTATATTTTAATTTTAAAGCAATTTATGTGTATTTTAAAATTGTAAATTGTTTTTGCATTTTAATATACACATAACTTGTCTTAAAATTAAAATCAAAAAAAAACCTATGAGGTTCACTATAACCTGTACCAAAACAGAACAGTCACTTTTTGCGCATAAAACTGACGGCTGCAGCAGTGCAAAGGCCAAAATTCCCCCACCTTGCTAGCTGACGTTTCTAGAAGAAGTTGACAATCGTTGGCTAGCAAGGTGGGCGAAAAGTTTGGCCTTTGCACTGCCGCAACCATCAGTTTTATGCGCAAAAAGTGACCGTTCTCTTTTGGATCAGGGTATAGATAATATTATTCTTATTTCAAAATTTGATAATAGAACAATTTGCACCAATATTAATCATAACAAAGTTATTTAGGAGGCACAGTTTGCTATGTTATGCGTTTGTAAGACAGAAACAACGCATGTGGGTGTAACATTCTCTTAACTTTCATACTCACTTAACAAAAACTAGATAGTATTTTTGCTAATAATTGTTAAACAAATAAAATATGTATATTAGTATATTTTTATTTATTATTAATATATATATACAATTTTTTTTTTACAGTAGATAAAAGTAATATATATTCATCTGAAGATGATAGTTCAGACATGGACACAAAAAAGAAAAGACAATCCAGAATAGTGTCAGATTCTGAAGAAGATGATGACTTATAATTTTTGTAAATTAATTAATTTTATGAAATGTTTGACTGTTAAACATATTGATTGATATGTGTGAACAATAAATGTTGTATATAAAATTATTATTAGTTCATCATATTTTATATGGTAATGAAATCAGAAATAAGTCTTATTGATTTTGCAAACAACAATATACGCTGAGTTGGTAATACACAAAATATTTAAAAACCAGTAATATTCTTCCAGGGCCGGCGCTATACATTTTTTTAGGGGGGTTGTATTCATTATAATTTGCCGACTGAAAATTAAGTGATTTTCCGACTATATTATTCAACATACTCAATGACTCTCGTAATTTACATGCTTCAAGTAGATTTTTAATAGATACATCTACCCTGTTCGTGTCATGAAAACAGGATATTTGTATCGTTATTCATTGAGATACTATCCAATGAATTAATAATATCCCCAATTAGGTTGAATAAGTTACTAAATAAATTAAGGGGCAGCATTTAGGCTAATCTTGTCATAGCCAGTCGGGAGTCGAGATCTATGTATTAGTTGTAAATGATTATTAGTGTGAGTGAAATTAAATAAGGGTATCCTCTCTCGTACGCGCATGCACATGTCAATAACTCGATGACCATATCAATTTCAGTACAAGAATTTTACAAAAACATACATTTATTTTGACAAAATTAGAGTTAGTTGACGTTGTCTGATTTTGATTCTGAAAAAATATTTGAATTCAGCAGAAAAATGTCTGTAGATCGTACAAAACACTTTCCGTTTCTAACATTAATTTTAATTTTAATTATGATTCGAATAGTAAATATTTTCAAGTTTTCAATTACAGTTCACAATAATATAAAATTTAGATTTTACAAAGTGCTTCGTAGGATCTATAGAAAATTTTCTGGTGAGTTAAATTTTTTTTAGAATCAAAATCAGACAACGATAACTAACTTAAATGTTGTCAATACTTTTGTTCTTTTCAGCTAAAATTGACGGCAGTAGCGAGGCCCATTAATGCAAGTTGCTAAATCATTAGACAGTGTTTATTAAAAAGAATATTTTTTTTAAAGCTAAATTACAATATTTTTATTATATATTAAGTCGTCTTTCTTTAAGAAGAGCCCAATGTTTCACCATAAGATTAATATAAATTTCATCAGTTAAATATTTGTTACAATTTAATAAGCGATCTACTCCCGTAGTAGAACGTAAACAATTCTTCACAATCTTCAATTTACTGAACGTGTGCTCGTCAAATCATCTATAGGTTTTCACATGGAACCTTAAAAATGTTAACAAGTGGTTCTATGATCAACATACAATTTTTAGATTCTGAGTGGAATGTATTGATTTTACAATGATGTGTGTTTTTTAATTTTTTAATTTTTAATTTAATTTTTATTTTTGTGTCTGTCATCACCTTTTAGGACAGTAAAAGTGCTTGGATTTTCTTCAACAGTACCTTTTCTGATAGAAAAGTGAATCTAGTTGGTACTATGGGGGGTCAAAAGTAAAATTTTTCCAATAGTTTTCAAAAGCGCCGTGAAAAACAAAAGAAAAATTAAGGAAAAACTGGCATTTTTACGCAAAATCTGTCTTCGAGAAAATTGATTTTGGTTTTTGGTGTAACTTTAAAACGAATGACTGTAGATTCATGAAATGTTCATTGTTTGTTTATATTTCCATTTTCTATACATGATAAAATTTTCAAAATATTTTGATTTGTTTTGAGCTGTCTACGGACAATTTCAGTTTCCAATTTAATTAGTTTTTTTTTCTAAAAATATCAATAAAATACAGCCAAACTTTATTTGTTGAGTAAAAATACTTGAAAATTTAATACAAGGCTCCTACTATATTGTTAAAATGACATTTGAAAAATATTAAAAATCCTTAGTCACAGTTTTTTTTTATTAGCATTTAAAGTTCAAAAATTTACAAAATATGTAAAAATCACGAAAATTAGCAAATTATTTTGAGTTAATAATTCGTAAAAATTTTTCTTTTTAGAACTAAGATTTTAAAATGTAATACAAGATTCCTTATAGGAT
>NC_042495.1:85360123-85375398 GCF_005508785.2 Acyrthosiphon pisum
ACAATAATACAAAACAATTTTTCAATAAAGTATATATGTATGTATTTTACAACGTAATTTTCAGACAAAAATAATAAATTTAATACATAATAATAAAATAATAATAAATAATAAATACCAATAATATACAATATGTAATAACATAAAGAATACTATTTTAAAAAATATTAAACAAAATAATCCGTATTTTCTTCTGTTTTTTTGAGTCACGAGCTTCTTGAGCGGCCATGTTTCGTATTTTACGAAGAAGTAAGACCTGCGTTACATTTGCGATTTGCCTCCTCTTGTACCTCAAACCAATCAATGCATTTTGATAACTTTTTTTTTGTCGGTGACCGATGACGGATAACAGAAACTGACGGTTAATCGAGTTTCTACTGTACCACGGTTTGTTGTTGATGTATAACGCGTTGCCTAATGGATATTGTGATATGATTAATTTGGAATTTATTGTTGATACCTATTTTAATTTATAAGTCAATTTTTTTTATTACTATAGATAAGTATACCTATAATATGTATGTCTAATAACTAGACTGACAAACCGTCTCCGCTCAAAATCGTTTTTCTTTTACAGTGATATTATATCATTGAATTCAATGTTAATACTATCCATTATACAGTGACCCACTTGTAACCTACTGTACAGCAGAACGACATCCACTTACCCACCTTTTTTAATGTTCAGAAGACAAATTCATTAATGCATCAAACACTTTTTTTAATTCCATTCTGTAAAAATCTTTTATATTGATAATGCACTGTGTGCTAGCATTCGAGTATATATTTTTGAGCTTCAATCTTCTTCGATGGTGTCGGTTAAAACCTTCTTCTGGGTTAATATTTAATTTTTTAGCAACAATTATTGCACTTTTTATTAAATATTATTTAATGCCATATTATTATCACTCATTCTGGTTAAACTGTCAATAGTATGTGTTAGTAACATTAAAATATAAATTATATTTAATTCTGTAGCTTCTAAGTTTTCTGTGAAGATTTTTGTTTTGTACATGACATTTTTCATAAATGATTGAAAATGTTTTTAGAGAGACCTAATGCAAGAGTACATGTTTTTTATGCATAGATTTTAAGTCTGACATATCTTGTAATGCATCAAAAATTTGTTCGTTGATATCCCAACAGCTTTAATTGAGCCCTTGCAGTCCATCGGGTTTTTGATAGATTCACTTGTTCAACAGATATATTCAATCGATGCGCTTGGCATGGAATGAATGGAATTTTGTGACCAACAATATCTGATAATTTTTGCTGAGTACCATTTATCTTAGATGACATGCTACTGGCAAAATCATACGATTGAAATCCAATATTATATTTATATATGTTACGGTAAAAGTACGAATAGCGGTAAAACCTAGGATACACAAAATAGTTTTGTCAAGCCCCGAATGATTTTTGTAGATTGGACTTTTACAAACGAGATTTGGTAAATCTTAGGATAAACAATCAGTGTTAGTAAAATTCCGAAATTGTTTACCAAACCGAAATTATTATATTATAATATATTATGTTAAATAAAATTAATGTTATTATTATATATTATGACAACACATTTTTATTATTATTATTATTACAAGAGTTTAAACTATTATTATATTTTATTACAACAATACAATTATTTGTTTGTGCAGGCTTGGCTACTGTGACATCTTGAATTGCACAATACATTTTTGGATCGACACTTACAACGATTTGTTATACATTTCTTCAAACAGTCACACCTTATTAACCCTTGTCCGCCAGTCAAAGACAGTTGCGATACTGCTTGACGAATACCAATTTCATTCTCTGGAATTATTGCCGATTTCAAACAATTTTCTTCGCATAAGGTGAACTGATTCCGAGTGAAAAGTTGAGAGAGTGTTCCTGCTTTTGTACCCAGACGATAAAATTCTCCATCCACAACTTTTAACACCACAGCCAGTAATGTGCGGGCATCAACTTTACTTCGATCGACTTCCGGAATTTTAACCTTGACGGTTTGTCCAATTAATACAGTTGGCATTTGCTTGTTTGACATTTCCTTCATTTTTCTGGCTTGTTTTTGAAGTCCAATGTGTGATTCTTCTCGATGTTGATTAATTTTTTGTGTCCTCACCAGTATTACATTTTCTACGTCCCTTATTTCTAAATTTTCATTTGCTAAAGTTTCATCATCCTTGTTTATTTCAACTTCTTCATTTTCAAATATTGGTTCTGTAAGCGCTGCCTCTAAATCCTCTTCTGTTTGCAGTCCTGGCAATACATTTTTTGGAATAATTGAATTAGCTAATCCCATTTTCATTTTAATACCAAACATGGCTTCATATGGAGATCGTTTAATAAATTCCTAAAAATGTATTAATTATAAAATATGTATAAAATGTAGGGGAGAGTGGGGCAGATTTGAATGCGGGGTACACGTAAATTAGTTTAATATAAATTTGTTACAGATTATTTACATCAATAAAAATAATAATCTAAGTTGAATAATCTAAGTAAAAAATAGTTAATTATATAAGATACATATTCAAATATACTTAACTTTATAATTAGAAATTAAATTATGTAATATTAAGTTAAAAGATATTATCTTTAGAATACAGACTTTTTAGCCCCGAGACTTTTTTCCCCGAGAATTGGGACTTTTTTTCCTACCATCGTTATCAGTCAAATAGTATTCACAACCATCTAGACTACAGATTGTAATTATCAAATATAAAATCCGCCCACTGTCCCCTAATTATTAATTTTTGTGTGTATCTTTTAAAAATTAAAATGCACATTTTAATACAGTACGAACCAGAATGAAAAGCTCCGTTCTTCATAGCTTGTACGAATCTTAAAGACTCTGACCATTTCGTCGTTTTATTTGTCTCCATCCACGTCGCAATCATACTTTCTATATCTTGATTGGCACGCTCCACAGAACCTTGAGATTGACTATGGCGAGCTTTTCCGTGAACTATTTTCACTTCAGGCCACATACTACATAGATTTGTAATAACAGCATTTACAAATTCTCTCCCGTTGTCCGAGTGGAGTATATTTGGTGCACCGAAAAGAGTGAAAATATCGAGTAAGCAGTATGCAACTTCTTCAGCCCGTTTAAATTTAAGTGGTCGTAAAATCACAAATTTAGTCAAATGGTCTTGATACACAAATATAAATTTGTAATTGTTATCCGGGTTTGACTGCATATCAATTAAGTCTACCTGGCAGCATGAATTCATTTCGGTGTGTACAATTGACTTCGTTCAATAATACATCATATTTTTCACTTGTTATGTATAAAGTGTTTTTATCATTTTTCGATTCCACAATACTATTTAAAAGTTCGTAAAACCGTTCTTTAAGTGACATATTGAATATAAAACGCTATTCGCTACGATTGTAAAAAGAATACTGATCGTAGGTATCATTATTATTTTCAATAGACCTGGATATCATTATCAATCTATATCATTGGTCTATTAGAAAACCTGTTCCTTCTGGTAAACTTAGTTTTACGTACAACACAGTGTAAGTGTTACGTATAGCCGTATAGGAACAACTTTTATCACATCATTAAGATAGGACATAGGTACCTTTTTGGCTAATTTATTTTTGACTGTATGAGTAGGTACACGTGTCAAGGACCTTGACTCAAGGTCTTCCGTTATTATCTATTATATTTAAGTCGAAATGAAAATCCCTAAAATCGATCGTTGTAAAATGAACGCAATAGTTTCAATTTTGATATAATAAATTATAGTAATAATAATAATAATAATAATAATAAAAATTTGTTGTCATAATATATAATAATAACATTAATTTAATTTAACATAATATATTATAATATAATAATTTCGGTTTGGTAAACATTTTCGGACTTTTACTAACACTGATTGTTTATCCTAAGATTTACCAAATCTCGTTTGTAAAAGTCCAAACTACAAAAATCATTCGGGGTTTGACAAAACTATTTTGTGTATCCTAGGTCTTACCGAAATCAATCGGTAAATGCCTGAAATTCGGACATTTACCGTCAGCAGTTGGCGAAACCTAGGATTTACCGGTAAATCCTAGGTTTTATCGTTATTCGTACTTTTACCGTAACATATATATTATATAAATATTTATTTTTAAGTTCTTAAATATTATTTACTATTATATTAGGTATTTAGGTAATAATGGGTATAATAAATTATATTTGAATTTTGAAATAATCATAAATTATAATAAAATCATAATTGCTGATTTGCCGACCGCTATATAAAAATGACAAATTTGCCGACTAAAATGAGCCAGGTGTCGTAAGTGTGGGGAGGGGGTGTAACACCTCCCACCCCCCCTTAAAACCGGCCCTGTAATTCTTCAAATTATTGATATTAAAATCTAAAAAAAAAAACATAATTTGTTTATATATTTTAATGTTCACTATATTTCTTTCCAAAAGAGAAAATAGGGCTTAATTGGGGCAATGGTCACGCAGTTGACTACAACTCAGTCATCGGTTCGATTCATAGCAAAGAGCAAAAAAAAATTTGTTGCTATTCGATTACCATTTTCCCGGGCTATAGTCCGATTGCGTCGTTCGGTTTCCAGCTAGGTTCCACTTCACTGGAAGTGAAGACTGCGGTCTTGGACATGTCTCCTCTTGGAGAGGGGTAGTATCATGCATATGATGAAATATACATAGATAAATAGATCACATAATCTCCCTACTACCCACTTGTGATAAGCAATGACAAAGACCTTGAGGTTGTATCAATGAACAAATACAGGAAAAAAAAGAGAGATAACACATTGTAGTAATGTAGTGACTGATTTTTATCCGACAGCGCACATCTTCCGCATAACAGCATAGGAAGTGACCAATGGAAAGATAAAATTATGTACAGAACTAGTTTCTTCTTTTTTGGAATGGATTATATAGTAAGTCTAAAATATTGTAATCGGTTTCAATTATTTAAATATTATAATAATCAAATATTTAAATAAAAAGTAACACAATCAAACCATATGCCTACATGTGAGTAAGAAGTGTTTCTAAAACGCTTAGAATTATTACTACCAAACATACCAATAAATTATATTTTAAATAGTTTAAATTATCCACATAATGTTTTATAAACATTGTTATTTTTTGTTATACAATATACTTCTTTCTCTTTCATCTATACAATCTTAATTGATTTGTTTTCAATTATACAGATTTTTAACATTTTTAATTTACTAGCATGCAAGATTTTATAGTATGATTCTTGTGAAAATAAAGTAGAAAAAAACAAAAATTCCAAACTCCAGTTCTAAAACGTAATTATATGTTTATTGTATATGTATATTATGTTCATTGTCCAATTATAACTTAATATGTGGTATGTTCATTACATTTTTACGACAATTCATTGATTATAAATATTTATAATCAATAGACAATTGTTCATTAATTCATTATTTGTACAAACTATGAACCTTACCATATCCACAGTCTTAAAAGTAATTTCTTAGTATTTAATTTAAAATTTCTAGTGTATTATTCTAATTATATTTTTTAGTAACTATTAATTTCAAATTATTGGTATTGAGGTAGTTATCTACTCTAAATATTTTTCTATTTACCAACAATTAATTCCATAAAATTATATTAAGATTTCATTTTTATATAACTACTTATATAATGACTAAGGAGTTCTGGAGTTCCCAAGCCTAGGTTTATCTGGTGATTGTGAAAAGCAAAATTTAGACAATGAATAATGATGTAATATTATATATTATATATACTTACGTCTTACATTGTTGAATGTTTAATAAAGAAGAATGAAAATTGATTCTATTAATTAGGTAATTTAGAGATAGTATAATAAATTACAAACATTACTAGTCTATAAATGTCTAATGTAGTTGTTGAGAATAGATCATTGAAAAATTAATTACTTTACCAACAGGTAGCTATTATAGTGCATAGATATATTTGTTATAAATCAAACATTGTCTCCATAGTCAGGCATGTCACGTTATCGGTAGCACATTGACTATAGGTAGGAAAATAGGTAATACACATAAGCGTGCGTACAGTGCGCCGTGACCCACCCTGCGAGACGTACCGAAATTCGTATACATAGTAATACATGATTTAAACATCACAATTTTTGATTTTTTTAAATCATAGAACATTAATTAAGTATGTGAAAAATAACATTGATAATCAATGATAATAAATTAAATGTCTTTAAAAATAAAATTGATATTACCATATTACCGCTACAGATTGCCAAATTGTATTTATTTAAAATTTAAAATCGTGTTGACAATTAAAATATTTCTTATTTAATTTTTAAAAAATATGTATCTGTTTTTTATCATATGAATGATTTGTGCCTTAAATAGTGGGTGATTACGAGTAGGTAAATTAAAGTATGATTGTTTCTTTCATCAGAGTTTAGGTTTCTTAATCTTTATTGACTTGGCCCACCCTGACACAAATGTCTGCACACGCCTATGGTAATACAGTAATGTCGCTAAATGCTAATATAAATCTTATCTACGCCAAACTATACCTATAATAGCCTATTGAGTATAGTCGTATACACGATTAAAGATATCTTATATCTTTAATCGTGGTCGTATAGAGTATAGAACATGGATCAGTGACAACTGACAATAAGATATCGAGAAAGACGATTTGTAGACAATACGATTTTACGAATCAATGAACCATACAAAATAGAAGAAAAGTGCACCAACCGTAATACTCAAATACTCCTTACATAATGACGTAGGTATATAAAAGTAATCACGAGTAATTTGTTAAGAAGAATAGATCAAAACCATATTTATGTACCTATGTTGTATGTAACCACGGAGTACGGACAATGGATAGGTAGGTACCGAAAAGATAATAATATAATACTTATGGTACCTAAAGGCGGGTTTCCACTATACACGTACGTGCATACAAATCCTTCGCTGGATTGGTTGGTACTTGGTTAGGTTAAGTTACCACGCGATTAACCACGATACCGTGTTGTTGGACATAGCTGAACATTTTTCGTGTACACGGCAAACGTGTATAGTGGAAACCCGCCTTAAGTAATTCTGTTTACATAGGTATCTCGTACTCGTACCTACCACCGCCCCTTTAAGTATAAGTACATTAAGTCAGAGCGACAAATGGAGATTTTATTTTGGTCATCGTCTCATCGACCCACAAATAAAATCGTAATAGACCGCGAATAGTAAAGATGCTCGTGCTGTAGTGTAAAATAATTTTGTTATCGCCTATAATTATATACCTACCTAGTAATAGACTATTACTAATAGTAGGTAGGTATACCAGTATACACGACGAGACGAGACGAAAATAAAAATTATATTTATTATTTCATATTTGTACCTATACACATTACATAGCCACACAGGCCACAGGCGTGTTGACCCAAATACTTTTATCCTTCTGTAAATAAACTATTAAGTTTTCGTCCGAACAACGACAAGATTAATGATGACGCGTTATGTGTATTGTATATTTAAGTATAATACCACCAGACACGGCACGTCGAATCGCGTAAAACTATTAGATATTATATGGGTTATGACTTTATGAGTAGTCGTACTACCTGCAATACTTATAATTTATTATTTAATGACTTTCGGCGATGTTATACGCTGTAAAATACTAAAATATATTAATTGTATTATATTTGTGATTTGTACCGTCAAAAATATGATGGACAATTTCACCGAAATTCACCTGTATACGAATTACGAGTTACCTATATAACTGCAGCCACCTGCATTATTTTTTCAACGATCCACAAACCGTCCGAAATTTAAGTACCAATTTTCTTCGCTCGTAATTCGTATACACACGTATTTTATGGTAGTTGTCTTTAGCACAAGAGCAACCGACATCCATTTATGGAGTGACGGTAAAATATTAATATGTAGATACCTTATAGTACCTTCGCAGCACCGAGTGTCCGGGTAAGCACTGAGCATATGGACCAGTTATACCTATAATAAAATTTGTATTTTAGGGTCAGTATACCAATATTGTGGTTCTTTTTTTTCATCGTCTATATACATCATAGATTCTTAACCTTTTCTGGCCCATGGACCCCATTGAAGTATAAAATATAATCACGGACCCCCAACAAAAAAAATATATTTAAATAAATGTAAAAATGAAATTTTTATTTTTATTATTTTTTAATGATAAATTTAATACATAATACTACTAATAACGAAATCTATATTATATTATTATGAATAATCACTTTCTTATAGTCAAATACAATTTCTAATGTGACATTTGTTGTGGTTTTGATTACAATATTGCCTTGAAATCTGGGACCGTATTGGACAGAGCAACGCGCATATCGTCCTTAATGTCGAATCGATTTTTTGCTTTAGTTTTAATTGTGACCATTGTGGGTAATCCAGACTCACAAATATAGGTAGTAGCGAATGGAATCAAAAATTTCATTGCCCTGGATACAGCTCATGGATAAGCCATCGTCAACGAACACCAAAATTCGATTAGATTTTTTGTTTGAAACTTTCAAAATTTGAAACTTCCAGAATTAGATCTAGAATGTTTGAAGAAAATGAGTTTGAACAAAATCTATGCAGAACAAATAAACGGTGTTTAAATTGTTTTATTTGCTGTTTTAATGTATTGTTTAAATATAGATTATATGTTAAAGCATATAGCAATTTATTTTTAGCCTATATGTATATTTTAACACTATCATGCACTCAGGTAGGCTGTGAAAAGAGTTTTTCTACCTTAAGTTTTATTAAAAATTGACTTAGAAACCTCCTTTCAATGGAAAATCTTGATGCATGGATGTTAATGCATTTAAATAAAGATATTTTGAAACATTAACACATGAAAACATCAATGAGGAAGTGATAAAACATAGTTCAGTATTCAAAAAAATGTTGGTTGTTTAAAAATATAGATCGGACGCGTCCATAATTGTTACTTCTTTTCCTTGAATCGATATATTTACTTCGTTCAAATGACTAAAAATGTCTGTTAAATAAGCCAATCCATGAACGAACTCAATACTATCAAAATATTTTGAGAGTGAACTTTGCCTTTCTATTAAAAAATAAGAAATTTCTTCTCGAAGTTCATACAAACGTTTCATAACTTGTCCTCTGGAATGCCAACGCACTTCTGTGTAATAAAGAAGAACTTCGTGTTCAGATCCCATTTCTTGACATAAAATTTTGAAAATTCGGTGATGTAAGGCTCCTAGCTCTGAAGAAATTTACAACTTTGACTGCAGTCGTCATAACTTCTTTTAAATTGGTTGGTAGAGTTTTTGATGCCAAAGCGTGCAGATGAAGAAAACAATGAGAGATGATGATATCGGGAATTTCCTTCTTTATCAACGCTGTGAAACCGGATGATTTACCAAGCGTTGAAGGAGCACCATCGGTGCACAGCGAACCGAGTTTTTTTTTATAATTTAATTTATGTTTAGAAAAAAAATTAGCAATCATTTCAAACACGTCAATTGCCCTTATAGTTTTCAAAAGTGGTTGACAAAATAAAAATTCTTGTTTACTAGTTCCAGAATATATGTAACGTACAAAAACTAATAATTGGCTGCATTGAGAGATATCTGTACTTTAGTCCAACTGCATACTGAATGGAAAAGGGTTTGAATCTAATTCCCGAATTACTTGTTCCAAAATGTTAGTGGACATATCAGAAATCCTAGAGTTAATAGTATCATTTGAGAAAGGTGTAGCTTCAATTTTTTTTTCGCTGTTCCAAACCACATACTAATTCTACCATTTCTAATACACATGGTTTTATTAGGGACTCGCCAATTGTATGTGGTTTTTTACTTCTGGCAATGCGGTAAGCTACTTTGTATGATGCTTCGAGACACGGTTTTTGCGGAGGTACAAATCCAAGTTTGGGTAATGTACCGGCCTTTTCAAAACGTGCTTTTTTTATTTGAAATACTTCCAGACTATCTGACTCATGTTGAGGATGTACCGAAACAAGATGTTCTTTAAGCTTTGTTGGTTTCATGCTACCATTTACAAGTATTTTTCCGCAGATAAAACATTGTGGTTTTTGTGTACCATCGCGTTCGGTAATAGATGTAAAACCAAACGACTTATAAGAGTCATTGTACTTTCTTTTTTTCGACATTGTAATAATTATTAAAATGTCAAAAATATAAAAAGAAAATGGTGTGAAAACTAGAGTGAATATTATAACGATGGTTGAGACGGACAATGCACAATGCGACGGCGACAGGTCAACTGAAGTGATGGGTATTGAGTTTCCATGTTCAATTGAAATGCTCGTTAGATTGTATTGTTATATGCCCGTATATTATTTTACGATTCCGATAACTTTATTGTTTATATGACATAATATAAGATTATCGTAATCTAAATTATTTTTCATATGGCAGAATGCAGGCAAGACATTTTTATTGTTATCTTAAAAACACTATCGAAACAAATTTAGTTTTGGCTTTTTTAAAAAAAAATTCACAGCCACTCCATACATTATAATTGATTTGCTGCCCATATTCTATAATTTTCTACGTACCTTTACTATCATAATTTTATGAAAAATCTTTATTTTATTATTATCAACGAACTAAAGTATGAATTTGACTGATAGACGAAAACAAGTTGTTTAATAATTAGTCTTAGTGAAAAAATGTACACCGTTGTTAATCCTCAATGAATTTAAATTTTGAAAAATAAGTAAAATAAAAAATAGAATTACTTAATTAATTTTAAGGTTTAAGGTTAAATTGACGCCTGACGAAAAAATATTTTGATAAAAACTGAAAAAAGCAATTTATTTAATATATACTATATTACTATGAATATTTTTTATTAATACACATTTTTATAAATATATAAGTACTGTAATATAGAATAATATTATCCTAGTGATTTATTTAAGCCGTCGTTGGTGACGTTATGAGCATTTCGCTCACATAACTGTTATTTTGGGAACCATTGGCTTCAAATTATTTTGCTTATATCGATATTTTTAGTATGCTCATACAAGTTACTTAGGGTCTAAACGCACTGCGGTTTTTTCGCCGTCGGTTCCAAACGATTCTACCGTTCGCGGATTTTACGATCCTCACCGCACTGCGGTTTTTTTGCCGCTGATCCAGTAGGTGTTATCACTCGCTTTTCGCGCCCAAAATCAAATTACTGGCTTATCAATTATAAATATAAACATCATTTTTTTATTTCCACAAGAAAATTGATAGTGAAGTGATGAACTACTGTGGTCTGTGATTTCTTAATAACTGCATCTTTTACTGTAAATTTAAATTTGTTATAACTACATACCTACTGCGATTTTTTTTAAGTACACTGTACCTACACAACCACCCAAAGACATGTAAGTAAATTATAAATTCAATTAATAGTTAAGTTGATTCATAATATACCTACTTATTGTATTATATTTAATGTGTTTAGAATGGAGTTAGATTATTATTCTAATTTAGTTAAAGTGATTGCTGTCGCCGAAGCGTTTGGTGAATTGGATCCACCAAGACCAATAATAAAATATTGGGTGGGTGCACCACAACCGTGAAGAATTGGGACAATTTGATACCTTTTATAACAATATGAGATGCTATAGTGATAAGTTTTTTGAGTACTATCGGATGTCTATTTCTTCTTTTGATGAATTATTAGAGAAGTTACGAACCCACATTACAAAAGAAAATACACAGTTTCGTAACTCTATTAGTGCTGAACAACGACTAACAATTACATTAAGGTAAAAAACTACTGATGTAGTAAATTTAAAGTTATTTTAAAATATCAAGTGATTTGAATAGTTAAATTTAAAATTATCTAGAAAAATATTGACTGAGTTAAGTTGAAAATTAGATATTATTTTTTAATAATTAAAACGAAATTACATATTAAAAAACCTGGAATAACTATTTTAGTTATTTTGTTGTGATTGTATAATATTATTTGTGGGTACTTGAAACTTCTAAAGTATACTATATTATATATCTATGATAGTACCACGGTTTGTTGTTGATGTATAACGCGTTACCTGATGGATATTTTGATATGATTAATTTGGAATTTATTATTAATACCTATTATAGGTCAATTTTTTTTTAATACCATAGATAAGTATACATACCTATAATAGGTATGTCTAATACCTAGACTGACAAACCATCCCCGCTCAGAATCGTTTTTCTTATACAGTGATATTATATCATTGAATTCAAATTTAATACTATCCATTATACAGTGACCCACTTGTAACCTACTGTACAGCAGAGCGACATTCACTTTTTTTTAGTTTTTTTTTCTATAAATATCAATAAAATTTTATTTGTTGATTAAAAAAGCTTGAAAATTTAATAGAAGGCTCCTAGTATATTGTTTCAAAGGCAGATGAAAAAAATTAAAAATCCGTAGTCACAATTTTCTTTTATAAGCACTTAAAGTTCAAATATTGACAAAATACGTTAAAATGACGAAAATTTGCAAATTATTTTGAGTTAGAAATTCATAAAAATTTTTCTTTTTAAATCTAAGATTTGAAAATGTAATACAAGATCATTCATTAGTTTGTCTATCTTTATAAAATAAAAAATATCTTCAAGCAAATCAAATTAAATTTTTATGAGCATTTGAATTTCATATTTTTACAAGATTGGATATTCACTCCATTTTCTCACGTAAACTAAAATAGTTATTCTAGGTTTTTTAATATGTAATTTCGTCCAAATTTGAACTTAAAATGACTATAAAAATAAACTGTGCTTATGTATTTCTTAGAATTTTTGGCAACAGAATTAGATATTTACGTGGAATCTTGTTTTAAATTTTCAATCCTTAGATATAAAAGTTGAACATTTTATAAATTTTTAACTACAAAATAATTATTCAATTTTAAATTTGATAAATTTTGTCAAAATTTCAACTTAAAATGCTTATAAAAAAAATGTGTGCCTATGTATTTTTAATATTTTACAATTGCTATTGTAACAATATATCACGAGCCTTGCATTAAATTTTTACACTTTTTTGCCCAACAGATAAAACTTTATTGATATTTATAGAAAAAAAAACTAAAATAATTGAAAACTGAAAATATCCGTAAACAGCTCAAAAGAGTCAAAATATTTTCAAAATTGTATGGTGTATAGGAAATGCTAATATAACATTTAGTAAAATTTGCATGTATCTACAGTTATTCGTTTTTGAATTACAACAAAATAAGGAAATCGCTACATGAGAAATCGAGTGAATATACCAATGTTGTGAACATTTGAATTTCAAACGATCATAAAAATTTAATTTGACTTTCTTATAGATATTTTTTGTTTGATAAAGGTAGATAATCTTATAAGGAATCTTGTTTTACATTTTAAAATCTTAGATTTAAAAAGAAAAATTTTTACGAATTCTTAACTCAAAATAATTTGCTAATTTTCGTGATTTTTCCACATTTTGTCAATTTTTGAACTTTAAATGCTTATAAAAAAAAACTGTGACTAAGGAATTTTAATATTTTTCATCTGCTTTTGAAACAATATACTTGGAGCCTTTTATTAAATTTTCAAGCTTTTTTAATCAACAAATAAAATTTTATTGATATTTTTAAGAAAAAAACTAAAAAAAAATGAAAACTGACAATGTCCGTAAAGAGCTCAAAATAAGTCAAAATATTTTGAAAATGTTATGGTGTATAGAAAATGCTAATATAAACATTCAGTCAAAATTTCACGTATCTACGGTCATTTTTTTTAAAGTAACACCAAAAACCAAATTCAATTTTCTCGAAAACAGATTTTGAGTAAAAATTCCCGTTTTTCCTTAAATTTTCTTTTGTTTTTCACGGCGCTTTTGAAAACTATTGGAAAAATTTTACTTTTAACCCCCTAAAGTACCAACTAGATTCACTTTCCTATCAGAAAAGGTACTGTTGAAGAAAATCCAAGCACTTTTACTGTCCTAAAAGGTGATGACAGACACAAAAATAAAAAATAAATATTGAAAATTTCATGTATCTACGGTCATTTGTTTTAAAGTTACACCAAAAACCAAATTCAATTTTGTGAAAAAACGATTTTGCGTAAAAATTTCCGTTTTTCCTTAATTTTTCTTTGGTTTTTCTTGGCGCTTTTGAAAATTACTGGGAATTTTAACCTCCCCAATGCACCAACGATATTCACTTTCCAATCGAACAAGATACTGAAGTTAAAAATCGAAGAATTATTTCGACTACTTATCGTGTACACAGACACAAAAAAAAATTAAAAATTAAAAAATAAAAAAAAAAACACACATCATTGTAAAATCAATACATTCATCGTTCCACTCAGAATCTAAAAATATGCGGTAAGTACAATATACTTAGAATGTTGTAAGCGAAATCATGGTAAATTCAAATACTAAGCAAAAACTCTTTATATCACATGAAACATAATATAGTTACCGTGTTTTGGCTATGTTCATACGTTGGAAAAAAGGATATTAACGTCACATATATGCTAAAACAAGGTATATCCAGAAAAGACAACCCGGTAAGTTCATTATTATTATGGAATTAACAATTTTTCGCTTAGTTCTCCTATATTGATTTTATAGTAAGTCCGTTTTCTTCTTAAAAAAACTCAAAAAAGTTGAAATAAAAGTGTTCAACCAATTCTAGAAGTAAAATTATACACATATATATCAGCACAAGTTTTGATAAATTTCTTGAATAAGCGCTATTTTTAGGCTTGATTTACTATTGAAAACGTTATTTACTGTTTCTCAACAATCATGTTAAGTGGAGTCATGGAGATACACTTTTTTTCGGTTAGAAAGGCAGAATACTGGTTTATCAAACCTGAAAATCACAGAACACAAAAATTGGTACATGAAAAGATAATTTTAAAATTTAAGCGCAATTATTGCTAAACTCCCGTCCAGGTAACTATACGTTTTCGTAAAAAAATCCACCAAAAATATTATTTTGTAACGACCGACGATTATAAACCGTTGTTTTTCCTGCAACCTTCCCAACAACATACGTATACTATTACTATGAATTATACTTTCTAGTTTCTAGTTAAATAATTTCGTTCTATGACGGACCAACATCCAACAATCAATTGGCCTGTGTATCCCTGCTTAATCCTTACATTTAATGCTCGATTTATTTGTTTATAAAAATTCAAGGAATCATGTATATCGTTCAGAGTACCAGTGGCGTAGCCAGGATTATGAAATGGGGGTGGGGGGGGGGGGGGGGG
>NC_042495.1:85376106-85382791 GCF_005508785.2 Acyrthosiphon pisum
AATTTAGGGTTCAGTTCTTGACTTGTTGCACTAAATATATCGAAATATGCAGTCAAAATGCTTAATATATGCTTAAATATATGTACTATATAGCAACATGTTTATATTATTTTTTGAAAAATCATAAAACATATTGCAATTTTGGTAATAACAAACTAAAAAATAAGTAGGTATATAAACGTGATAAATAAATAAATAATAACTTAATTTTTAAAAATACTGGCATACCTATACAATAGGTACTAGGTTAATAAATAACTAATAAGTAATAACGAATAACGTGATATGTGAACACCTTGATAAACGAACACGTATCTATATCTACTGATGTTCATTTCTTCGTACGATCTACAATCTAGATGTCAATTATAGCTTAAACAAAGTTTTGTCACAAAGATACCTTTGAAATCTAACATATGCGAACATAGGGCCAACTGTCCACCAACAACTTTAACAGCCTTCCGCCCCTCCCAAACATTAACTTAATTTTTTTAAGCTTATTTAATTTTATAATAGGATGGTATTATAAAAGGCTTCGGCCTCCCCAAATCTCAGAATTATCGCCTAGTGTACCTAACCAAACATGATATTTTTTAAGATATTTTTAAATGTTATCCAAATATAATTTTTCCCGACAATTGTATGTACATTTAAGTTAAAAAATACACAAATATGCAAATTCAAACATTGTATTCAATTTCGCCATTTCATAAGACAAATGTATAACTTGCAAGCAGTCCCGAACTCTATAAACAATATATTTATTAGGAGGGAAAATGTCAATGGGGGGGTTCAAACACCCCCCTGGCTACGCCACTGCAGAGTACAATACGAACTTTCGGCCAGTGAGATAAAAACATTTAAGTTACATACTTGCATCACCCACGTGCATAGGCGCAAATAGCGTTTGAGATTTGGGGGGCTAATAGGGCTAATAGAGCCTTACTTTGATAATATTGAATAAGCTTAAAACAAAATGTAAGAAATGTTTGGGGGCTATGGACATTTTTGGGGGCTTAGCCCCTAAAGCCCCCCCTATTTGCGCCTATGCCCACGTGTTTCATTTTCACCACCACATTTTAACTGTGTGACAATTTTTTTTAAATATTTGACCAATAGTTTGGAAATAACATTTTTTAAGTTCTTCATACATTAACAGACAACAGATATGGCTTAGAATAATTGTCTTCGTGTAGAAGACCAACTTTACTATGATGTTACAAATAATATATCGATAGCCAAGGTCCGTGGTTGTCGGTAAACGGTCACTTGTATGTGTGTCTGTACGGTCCATTGCTTAAAATGCATAACGCGAACACTTAATACGGATGTAGAACGCGGACACTTAGTTCTATTATGAGTATTATGTACATACAGTGTATAATATACAAGTCTGAAGTCATGACTAGACTATATGTTATTAAGTTATAATATTATTTGGTAAATCTAAGTATCTTATACATTCAAAAAAATAGGAAATCGTGGGTTATTAGTTATTACTTATTACCCATCGATAATAGTTTTCATTTGTCATTTTGACGTATTTATTTATACTGTACCTACACATTTTTAATTAAATTTTTAACATATTTTTTGTTAATATAATACAATTATAATTTATAATCATATTTGATTATATGATAATTTTGATATAATTTCCAGATTTTTAGATCAACAAGTTCTGGGCCCTAAATTATTTTATAAATATTATATTATAGCACCACGTAATATTTGCCTGTTATCTAACCAGTTGGTTAAAAAACATTGATTATTTTACATTATTTATCATTATTTTTATTATCAGAAACTTACTGTTGAAACATAATTTTTGCGAATTTTAGACTGGTAAGTACTCTATAACAAATTTACCAGTATATTTTTCTGAAAAATTCTCAAACGATGGATGATTTAATTTCCAGAAGACCAGAATGGTACATGAGTACCTATATCAGATTCTAATATTGCTTCGTGCTTGACATAAATCTAGAGGAAAATTTGATTGTTTATTTTGGTTTTCTAATGTATTTTGAATGAATGCGACTGTTAGATTTAGTTTTTAATTAATATTCTAAAATTTTTTTTTAATTAGAAAGATAGTATAATATTTAGGACAGAATAAATTAAGAATAAAAAATAAATAAAATAATAAAAAAAACACACATCATTGTAAAACAATAGATTCATCGCTCCGCTCAGAACCTAAAATTAGAATTAATTATGGCTTAAATATATTTCCACACAGGTTATGTTTGATTATCTTAAGCTTAAAAAATAATATATATTACAACTTACATACTTCATAATATTTAGAATGGCTTAGCCAAATATCACGACTATAGTTCCTATAAATTAATAATTGTAATAGTAATTACCTAATTACCATGATATCAAAATTATATGTAATATGTATAGATATATCAGCTTAAAAGTTAAAACTCTTTGTATTAGATTTTATTTTGTAGGCTTGTAGCTTTGTGTCTTTGTCTCTTTCGTAGGTTTTAAATCAAATCTTGATTAGTTTTAATTCATATCAGTATTTTCATTGATGTCATAAAATCACCCAGTAACCTGCGATTAGTGTGAGTGTGTGTGTGTGTGTGTATTATACATTTATACGTATTATATTGGTTACCTAATAGTCGAAAACTAAAGCATAATATTATATTAAACATCAAGTGGTAAACTGCTCTCAAATCTTCCATACATATGTGATATGTCATATAATATGAATGACAAAGTCGTTGTCCTCGCTTTTCTCTTCGTCATCATTATCTCTAAAAAATCTGCGATTCTGCCCGGGAGGTGGTTATTCATGTAGAAGTTATTAGTTATTACATGCTTGATGCCTATACAGGAATACCCCTATAATACTGCAGGCTATGCCGCACGTGATGTATTTGGTTATTACTTGTTGGTATATATGTGACACTAAGTATAATTATTTTTAAGTTATTTACCGCACGCAACATAATTTTAATTAATTAATTATCGTACATTTATTTGTACATCTATAAATTATAATATACATTTCTGCCCCAGTTGCGTCATTTCAAGGCAGTATAGTCCACCGACTGAAAAAAAATTGGACCGGGAAAACTATTTGACCGGCCTTTTAAATTTGTTCTGTCCTGGATATATTTAGTGATTTTTTTTAATTTTAATTTAATTATAATTTATAATAAATAACAGTCCACTGCCCACTTCCAACCGAGTACACAGAGTATTCACGAGTACACAATAGATAGATGGGTAGATTCCCCCTACCAATTTAAAAAGTAACCCGACGGGTGACGGCCCAGTTATATTGTGACTTGTGAGTTGTGGAATCAGCCTATCGGGATTTGTTTGACCATCATATTAGGTATTACGAATTCATTTTTTGTTGTCCATAAAATATATAATTTGGTATTTCTATATGCTGGACTGCTGGAGGTTTTGAGTGCTTAAAACGTTCAACTAATAGGAGGAGCATACCTATAGATACCCCCTGACAATTATTAATCAGAGGTGAAAAAGTTAGAAGAGTAGGGTAAACTTCGATTAATGCCAGTTAAAATTCCTTCCTCCCTTTTGAAAACATCAGAAAAACACAACCATATTGTGCTTAATTATGACTTATGTTTAATGTATTTTTATCCTATATATAGCAGTTATATTCTATCGATCTTGTAGCAATAGCTCCCGACTTATAGCTTATAATTTAAATATAGTACTACAGTAGCCAGGTAGATATATTTTATTAACTATAATAATATATTATCAATGGTAATAGGTATAGTGCATAGCAGTTACAGTGGCGTATACAAGGGGGGCGTGGGGGTCAGATCCCCTCCCATTAGCTTTGGATTGGATAATCTTCCACATTGTGTTTGAAGTGAATTCTGAATCAATTCAAATTAAATTCATTGTTCCTTATTGTTAAATATTTTACTACCTAAGTAAAAAGTTTTGACAGGGTGGGGGATTTTCCAATTTTCCCCTCCCATTTAGGTATGTCGTTTTCTATTTTTGATCATCCCCCCTTTTCAAAAATAATGTCTACGCCACTATACCTACCATAGACTATTATAATAGTTTGTACTAAATACTAATTATAAGCATTACAATTATTACGCGTTTATGCTTTAAGAGTAAAGAACTATCTATGTAAACATACAAAATACAAATATATAATAAATGGTCGAAAATAATAAATAAAGTTGTTAAAAATAAACAAAAATCTATTAATTTCGGTGCCGCGCCGGTGATACGCATACTATAAAGACTGATACGCATTTTGATTACAGTCGACGAGATGGCGCTGTCGCGGTCACCAACGCCGTGGTCCATCTTACTCTACGATCGCGACTGAAGCGCGTCTCTGATATTATACACAGAACGGTTGTCGGCCACCATCACCGTCCGCCGATCGGCGATCACCCCGACCCCGCAGTCTCGCGTAGTCAGTCGCAGTGTCTGAGTCTCGTTGGAATTTTTGTTGTCGTTTTTCGTTCCGTCGCCGGTTTTCCTCAGTTTTCGTTTCGACCTGGCTTGTTATATGCGTTTTTCGCGCACCCCCTCGACGCACGGTCAATCGATAAAACGCAGTTTTGTGTCTCCGACGATGTGAAACGACCTCAAGACGGAACTCTGTGAGGTCCAACAAAGAAAAAATTCGTTTCGGTATGTACCAAAAAAAAAAAAAAAATGATTTACTATAATATATCTTATCTGACATCCACTGATTGTGCCTGTGTGACGTGGTAATGTCGAGTCGTGAGCAAGTGGTTTTTGTTAATTTTTTCGATTCAAGTAGTTACTGGACGGAGTTCAAATTATATTTTATGTAGTATACAGGCAATTTTTAACACCATTGCACGCTCTTTTTTTAAAAAAATATATCAACTTTATCAATCATTTACTTTTTTTTAACTCGAAGATGTTTGCAATTTTAACAATTTTATATTGTTGTTGAAACACAGGCATTATCTACCTATCAACTTTTGATTTTTCACATCCATATTTTTATAATATTTTAGAAAGATTTAGATAAATGGTTAGAAATAAAAAGTTATTACTTTAATAGGTATTATCGTACTGATTATATTGCATTAATACGATAATACTTATTAAAGTAATAACTTTTTATTTCTAACCATTTATATAAACTAGGTACAGAACAGAAGTTAAGTGGTGAGGTACCCCTGAAAGTTTGTCTGCTATTTCTGTGTTCATATGAGTTACTATTTGTTTGTTTATTGACATTTAATATACTACCTATTATACTACCATTTTAAAATTGGTATATTATAAAATGCATACTACCTATAGCCAGTATAGGTTTCCATTTAAAAATTAAAAATTGATTGTTTTTGCCAAAAACAATGGTTGTTTAAAAAAATGTGAATAGGTACAATAAATTGTAAGTGTTGATTGTTAAAAGAATCACACTATATAATATATCTTTATAGTTTATGTTTCAAATGGTTTCTTTTTTGTTATGTACGCTATGTATTCAACTCTGTTGGTAATATGTCTGTAGTCCATCAAAAGTCTTGTAGAGCGATGAAGAACTGACCAGATAGCATTATACTGTACATTATTACACATTATTAGTGAGATATAATCATATTATTGTCCACCAATGTTATTAGGATTAGGTGAACTGTTGTCTCCATATCATGGCTATCTACTATGTTAATCGTGATCGGTATCAAACATTTTGTTGTAAATGCTCTAAGAACTTATTGTCTTTTAACAATATATTTTTATGTACTATTATAATATTATATTCATCAATAATTCTATCAAAAATGTTAATACATGTATATACATAATTTTAATGCCCAAAATGTCCTAAATACAATTCAATGTATTACCTAATGCTGATAAAAGTTTAATAAAAATATGTGTTGACCGTGGTTGGTTTATTTATAGTTTATTCCATGCCTGTATCATCACAAGCAAACTTAATTATTCAAATATCTGTTTGTATTTTAAGCGAGTTAACTGAGGAGTTAACTGTCTTACCTACCTATTTAAAAATTATTCCATTCAAATTTCAACCATAATATTTCAATGAGGAGAGTTTGATACAAATTCTTAATTTATTATGTTCTTCTATTTAACTATCTGTTTCATTATATTTAGTAGGTGTTAAGTGTGATGTGTATTATAGCTAAGATGAATTATGAAAATATTATAACCTCGATTATAACTTATAAAAAATAATAAACATTAATATTAAGTACTTATACATCTGATAGGTGAGGATGTCTACTGTCTAGGTACCTCTGATTGTAGTTGATATGATTTTACTGGGGGGTAAACCCCAGATTTTACCCATATTGATAATGTCAAATAATTGTTAACTTTATTTTTATTAATCTATCATTAAGTAGAAATTTATAACAATAGTACTTGGTACCTATATTAGGTACCTCATAACTTTACCTAGCTGATACAAATCTGGGCAAATGCCCCTTTTCCACTTTGTTTAGGTAAATTATTTGAAATCATTACCTACTGTAATCATAGGCGCAACTAGGGGGGTGCTTGGGGGAGCTACAAAATTTATTCAAATCCATTACACCTGAAAAGTTTTTAGGTAAAAAGTCTATCTATAACAATAATATAAGCTCTAAAATTTTTTGACTGTACAATTATATTCTTTTAGTTTATTTTTTTTATAATTATTTGTCCAATA
>NC_042495.1:85382841-85412590 GCF_005508785.2 Acyrthosiphon pisum
TGTATCAAATATTAAGAAAAATATTCTGCTATGGAAAATAAATATTAAAACCCTATGTTGTCGTTCAAAAAAGTAAAAAAATTAAAAAATTATAAGGATAAAAAATATTTAAAAATATAATTTTTAAGAAAAACGTTGTTTTATAAGCGACTAGAAACTATGTAAAAAAATATTTTCAAAAAAATTTATACTTTTTGAAATAATGAGTGTTCTATGATAAAAGAATCACCCAGTATATCTTAAGTCCAAATTATATTGTTCTATGTTATAAATTTAAATATGTTTTTTAGACCGTGCGGCGGTGATGTATCAGCAAAATTCGATGAAAACCGAATTGAGATCACCTGCAGACTGTTGTGGTAGGTCTACGCGGTATTTCACAGATCATTACTATCCGCACTCGCCAACCAACTTCAGGTAACTCGTGAAAAACTATATTTATTGCAAGATATGAATTTGTTGAATAGTTGAAAAAAAAAGTCAAGAAAAGTTTATTTATAAGAATATATTATAATTATAAATTGGAGGTTCTCGATTGAGGTATAATGCATATTATATAAGTAGTGTTGTTGTAAAAAAAAATTGCATGATAATAAATTCACAATACGGCCGAAGCCGATTAAGAGATTTAGAGATGAACGATTTGAGATTGGTACCTAACTATAATATGTATACATAATATATTATATTTAAGTTATAAATTATAAGTTATAACATTATGTAATATGCATAACATAAAACTGCGAAGAAACAAATTATATTCATGGAACGGTTCTTAATAATCGTCGGTCGAAGAATAACTAATGTTTATGTCATCAATATAAACAATATTGTACATCTTCACGGTACAGTATATACATTGTTCGAAATAATTAAGCCCATAAATAGGGCGCCCCTCCCACCACCGTGCGTGTATTTCAATTTTTAATACAAAGGGTTAAACGGTCTCTCGTCGTAAGCTACTTGCAGGACCCTTTCCATTCCCTTAAATTATTAACCTGATAATTATTTACGGGCTTCTCGTCTGTTGGCTTTTCATTCGAAAGATTATTTAAAACCTACGCCGACCCGCGAACCTCTCAGAAGTGTGCAGTAATCCTCTTTCTGCAGTTTCTACTACAGTGTATAATATACCACCGCACATACGGAGGGACGGCGTGTATAGACATTGTAGAATAAACACAACACCGCATTATATTATTATACAACAATAACATTTATGCATTTTGTCATTTTGCAGTCTATCATTAGGTCAGGTTAACTTACATGAAACTATTGTGCTGCATTCGCACCTGATATATTATATTGTATGCGTATAGAATCATATAATACATTGATAGAATATATAAATATATACAATATAATACAAAATATAAGTTAACTTTTTTCGATATTTTAATTTTGGAAATTAACTGATAAGTGCGCGCAATTCTAATCTTTTTATTTTATTCTTATTTTTTTCGCCCGTGTGAAACTACCATTGACTTTTGATCAACAACCGATTTTGTTGGTTTCAATTTATATTTTCTAAACATTCTGATCTACAAAATATTGATGATTTTGGGAGAAATAAGGTTAATAAAAAATGGTAGAATTGTATGCATGTTTCTTAAATTTTCCAAGAAGAATAATTCCGAAAAAGTGATTAATTTTTGAAACAATCGAAACAATAATGAGTGTACAATATATATTATATAAAGTTTTATTTGGACGTTTTCTAGAAGCCTGGCCACTAGAAACCTATACTATGATTATTACGACCCACCTGCAATGGTGACGCACAAGAAAGATCCAGACGCCAAGACTTATTACGGGCAGGACGCCAATGATAACGCCACAAGATACTCAACACAAGGCAAGTTAACTGTAATAAAATTAAGACCAATTTTGAACATCATGACATTATATAATAATAATAATAATAATCTTTATTAACGGAAATGTAATTCCAATTTACATTATTTTTTTTTTTATATATAATATAATATAAAATGTTTATAGCTATGAGTTTATAATGATAGGTACGAATTTATAATTTACAAAAATCATTTGCAACAATTTTAAAATTAAATCAAAAGGTATACACAAAATACCAAGTAATAGATGAAAAACTTAAATAAATAATAAAATGATATGTATAGTGGTATCGATATGTTTAAATTATATTTAAATACGTTAAGTCCGGTATACATATACAAAGTTAAAGCAGTAAAAAAACGTATATTAAGTAGGTACTATACAAATGTAGACAATATGCTTTAATCATTAATGTATTATATAGGTTAGATTGTTTAATATATTATTATATGTAATATTTACAATAGAGTAAAAATAAAAAAATGTTTAAATAACTACGAAACTACGTATCTATATACATCTAAAGATATTTGTAAAAATGCAAATACATTAATTCAAAGTAATAAATGGTTAAAATAACTCAATTTATATATTTTGTGTAAATACAAAAAAACGATATGAAAATAACAGCTAGAGTGAAGAATCCACCCCAGCGGCCAGTAGTAGAGACTAGAGAGATAACTATTCTTATATGATTAATATAATTAGGTATACGGCGTATACTTACTATTTAAATGTTTTACCACGTGGAACAATGTATGATAGTGACTATTTTTTTTTTTTTTTTTATATTTGTTCATTGTAACGACCTCAAGGTCTTTGACAATGCTTATCACAAGTGGGTAGTAGGGAGATCATGTGATCTATTTATCTATGTATATATCACTATATGCATGATACTACCCCCCTTCTCCAAGAGGAGACATGTGCGGTCTTCACTCCCAGTGGAGTGGGACCTAGTTGGAAACCGGATGACGCAATCGGACGACAGCACGGGAAAATGGTGACTGCGTAGAATCACAGACATTTTTTGCACTTTGCTATGAATCGAACCGATGACTGTGTGAGTCGTAAGTCAACTGTGTGACCACTGCGCCACTCCGGCCCCAATAGTGACTATAAAACAATAAAACATGGTATATTTTTAGGTATTTGAAAACAATTTAAAATTAATGTCATCAGTAATAATTATGATATCATACCAAGTTATTGTGTCGTTTGCGATCAAAAATATCTGAAAACACATGCGTCTCGTTTTCGATTTGATTTGATTTGATTTTACATTTTTATTCACAGTGATAACAACACATATTATAATAACCAATATTTATGTATATAGGACATAGGTATTATAAAATATAAATGCCCTTGCATAGTTAATATATTAGAAACTCGAAAAAGCCTAATAAAAATGCTCGTCACGAATTGTCACGTCGATATGCGCGTTATTATAACAATGACGAAAATCTAAAAACTAATTGAATATAAATAAGACGCCCAAGGGTGGGTGCTGACGTACTGTGGTTTAGAATACGATACATGGGCGGTGGCATCGGTGGTCGTGTCATCAGATGTAAATCCCGGGGGAAAAAAAGACATTCCGGACACGTATACGCTGGCACGCCGCTATATAATAATATATACATTATACATATATTATTATATGCTTTGCAGACTTGCCACCGATATTCAACGAAAACAAGCGTTTCAATTTTCACCTATAATCATTTTTTTTCTTCTCTCTCACGCCTCTTGAGAAAAAAACAGAATTAAATTTAAAAAAATATTGCTACGCCGGCAGAAAATGTTTAAGCCCTAGGTATAAACTATATAGATATTGATCAACGACTAGCGTATTACGACACTGTGCCGCCGAAACTGTACAACGATAACTATTACCTAATATAGTTAGGTATATACTATTATGTGTGTATACTATACCTATACTGTCAATGGATATTATCTCGTGAAGTCATACATTACAATAATTATAGTTTGACGAAATCGAAAATATACAAAACGATATAATTATATTAGTAAGTACTAAGTAGGCATAATATACATGTAATACGTATATTGCACGCTATTAATCATAAATAAAATTCATAAATCATAATAGTTAAATTCCTAATGCGCAGGCAAATATAACAGAGCGCGCGCGTCGTATTAAGTACCTACCTATATGTAGTATATTATATTATATGAATCGTATAATATATAGTAAGTAATAAGTATTTCCTAAAAAGAGAGAGGAATAAGTCTGAGTAAAATGTGTGGTTTCCATGTCCAATGTCCATTACTTGCAGAGGCGGATTTGCCAGGTTTGACGGTGCGAGAATAGTTCTACAGGGCCGTAGGTTTTCTAGGGCAGCCGGGCTGAACTATGTACATTTATAAGGTAGCTTTATACTAAAATAAAATAATAATGACTATCGAAATAAGTTTATTTAGGCATATATTAATTTGCACTATTTACAACATAAGCCTTATTACAACTTGATATTACCAGGCTGGTCGAATTCACTATCGTCTATTAATTCTATACGATAAATGGTATATTATAATAATATACCTGTCAATGGTGAACAAAATGTCAATAGCATAATATTTAATCGTAACTTATTTTATGGAAGGTGCCCGATAAGTACTTATAAGTTATGATACATAATCGTTGATCTTATACAGGTTACCCGTTAACACATAATATGAGATTATTTACTATTACAGGTACATATACTATTACACTTTTAAACTTTTTTATAATATTATATGAGCTCGTTTTACTATACTCGGGATTATGATTTTAGCGTAATAATGACAATCGTTCGTATTCGTATTCGATTCATAACTATTTAAAAACGTGACTTTATCTTCATAATCTCATATTTTATAATAATTTTTTTATACATTATAACTTAGGTATTAGTTATTAGCTGAATATTAAGACGTATATCTATTATAGTTTATATTATAGAGTGAACAACAGGTGTACTCAAAATTCATACGCTGTGCGTAAATGGGTAATGCGTCCTATATATATATATATTTTTTTTTATCTAATATATACTAGATAAAAAAAATAAAAATGAAATTCGGGCAATATTATTATTATATTTATGTAGGTATAAGCACCTACAAGTTTAATCCATAATCGAATCTTTTACCACTATACCGCACAATGACTAAAACCAATTTATCTTTATACAATATACATTCGTTATTGTAAACGGCACATAATATTATAGATGTACTATTGTACGAGTTGTGGAAACGTTCAATTAAAAGGTATTACACAGATGACATCTTTTTCATAAATTGTGGCTTTTAAATGCGCACATAATGTATATATCAGGGGTGGCCAGCGAGAAGAGACTCGCTAGCCACCAAATATATTAATAAAAAGGTGGGTAAGTGGATGTCGCTCTGCTGAACAGTAGGTTACAAGTGGGTCACAGTATAATGGATAGTATTAAATTTGAATTCAATGATATAATATCACTGTATAAGAAAAACGATTCTGAGCGGAGACGGTTTGTCAGTCTAGGTATTTTATATTTTGTTATTATTTATTTTATCATGTAAGTTAAATTAATATTAAAATATGATAATTTTTATTTGTTTCTATGGTGATATACAAAGGGTGACAAATTAAAATCCCATTTTTTGCGTTTTTTTGTAATTTTCCGGTGGTTTTTCCCGTGGCATTAAATAACTATTAAGAAAATCGAAAAAAGTACCATCTTGATCCAATTTGCTAAAAGATAAGGTACTATATGTTGAAATCGAAACACTCCTTCTGGAAGAAATTTTGTATACAGGATATAAAAAAAAAAAGAAAAGGAAAAAAAAAATAAACACCATTGTAAAAACAATAGCTCCCTCGCTCCCCTCAGAATCTAAAATAAGTAATTTATAATATGAAACTACCTAGGCAAGTATGCAAGACATTTTTTAGAAACCTGATATATTTTTTTTTTGCTTGTGTAAATGAGTAAATATTTAAGATTATATATTGCTTAATAATAATTAGATAATAATTATATTATTATCATTATAAATTAAATTACCTAAGTACTTATACAAATATGAGTTTATTTTTTTATAGATAATATAGGAAGGTCTAGATACCTAATTGAATTATAATAGTGGTTACTCACTTGGACAAGTATCAAGTGTTATAGATTTATACAATGTGTAATTGTTATAAGTTATAAGTATGTATTCAATGATTTAAATTGCTATAATCATCTGATTTGTTCATATATAGTAGCCGGCTGCTATTGACTATTAGGTATACAAATTAACTTTAATAATTATAATAGTAGGTACCTACCTATATTCTTCGAGATATTCTTTTAAGTGCAATTTATGTTCGAATTTATGTAGTATAAATTACTTGTGTAGTTACTTATTAATTACTAATATCAGACATGAGTAGAAGAAAATTACTAGGTAATAAATATTTATGTGCATGTGTAGGTAAATAAGAACTTTTGATATTTAAATAGTGGATTAGTGGAATAAAAAGTTGGTAAGTACTGAAAATAATATTAAGACTTTAAAACAAATTGGGATTTATTATGTTCAATAAAATATATAGGTAAATAACTAATAAATAAATATCACATTATCATCTCTATTATAAGTACATTTATATTTTATAATGTATGAGGTGTGCACTATGTATTTTAGTCATTTTAAGGAATTTAATAATTTTAAAAGGTTAGCGATTACTTGGCTTATTAAATTTGATCTACTAAGTTTTGAGATATTAAAACTGCAGATTGGAGGGGGCGAGAATAAACAGGGAGATTGAATACAAATAAACTTCATACTGACTATTCTCATTTCCCGCCAAGATTCGACCCAGTTTTGGTTTTGTAGATGGAAAAAAACAAGTCCCGACTATTTTTTTTATATACTTAATGTCTCCATATGTACTAATGTTTGTGGCATTCCCAGTATTGTCCATTAGAGAACTGGTTAACGTTATTAACAATCGTTTTTATTGAGACATAATGCACAATGATTGGTTTGCCTTAGCTATGTGTTTGACCCGTTCAAATGATATGGCCTTGACCTCCTAGGTCATGGAGCTAAAAAAGTAGTTTTTGTGGCATGACCGATGTTGTTTTTAAATTTTCATTACTTTTAACCATACGCACAATATACGTCTTCCTATAGGTACTAGGTATAAATAGCAACCTTGATAGAATGTGTTCCTGATATCAGATATATTGTGACAATTATTATGTATTAATATGTATGTTGTATTTATAATAAAAATTTATTTTTGAATAATCTGTGTACCTATTAATGTAAAATGTTGATTTTTTTTTGTTAAAAATAATATTAATATTAGTACTGTCGTACTGCCCCGAGTTACGGAAATTATTTACAGTAAATTATATTATGTTATTTATTATAATATATTATACTTAATTAGGTATTAGGTATATTAGATATAATGTAATTTTTGCTTTGTGTTGTTATGGGAAGATCTTATCTAATATTGTATTCCTAAAGTCAGATATTCATTTTGGCTGTTAAGAGGACGCTACACGGATATTTGTTGTCTCCGTCTTACAAGTGAATAACATAGAAAATTTACGCTCAGCAGATCATGTTTAACTCAGTTAGTTTAAAAATTAGAGTGAATCGACCTAGTATGAAACTTGATGGTAAGAACATTATCTGTGTTTGTATGTACGTTTTTACGATTATTCAGTTTTTAAGTGAGTATTATGAGTATTTTTAATTTGAGCTATATTATGTACGCATAACTTATTAAAAAATTGAACTATCGTATAAAACCCTCATACAATCACAGATAATGTACTTACCATCAAGTTTCATAATAGGTCGATTCACTCTAGTTTTTAAACTTACGGAGCTAAATGCGTTCTCCTGAGCGTACATTTGTTATGTTACGCACTTCTAAGACGAAGACAACAAATGGCCGTGTAGCGTCCCCTTAAGTGTTAGTCACATTTATTTCAGTACCTAAACTGTTATAGTTATCACGATTCCTGCCTCTTGGTTGTATTTTGTTGACAGTTTATAATCTCTTGATTATATAACATAGCTTGACATTTCAGTTATATCGTACTCTTAAGTCTTAATAATATTATATTCGTTAATATATTCAAACACTTAAATGATTTATTATTTTCATGAGGAACTTAAATTTTTATAAATTAATGTCTTATACTCTTATTTTAATCGTTATAGTATAGGATATATATTATATTTAGCACCTAAACCAACCATTCGCTGTGAACTAGTTGTTCGTAAAAATATGTACTTGTTTTGATACCAGAGCGCATAGGTGGACCGTGAATACCAGTAGAGGAGGTTTCTGGGTGCTTCCCCCAGGGCCCCAGAAATGTAAATACCCCCACACTCAAACGTAATTCATGGATGTAAATAATAATTGTGGTGCGATCCACATTGCCTTAGATAATTCAGCCCCTTAAAAAAAAAAAATGCAATCAAATGTCCGCGCTTATAATTTGAGTGAGTAAAGGGAGATGAACAGCAAAATATATCTGTGTTCTGTATCCTATTTAGCCTTTAAAATATTATAATAACTAATATATTGCACTAGTGTGTTCTAAACTTGTATCAAAACCTCTGCGCGTAAAAATAGTGTTGCATCTTAATATGGAAAATAAGTAATAATTTATTTATTTACTATATGTATACCTAACATTATAACGTCGTGTTGAAATACAATTATGTGGTGATAATAATACATATTAATATATTATGTAAAAATGTACAATAGTACATGCTTATATGTAAGTTAATTTATAAGTAATTTATATCTATTGTATTCATTATTTAGAATTAGTTGTTACCTACTCACTTCATACTATTAGGTATAGTTTTATATTCTATCATACTTTACAAATTTCAATCATGAATTATGATTTATCAATGTTTTCTTCATTATTTAATATTTATATACCGTGCAAACAAATAATAGGTATAGATTATATAGAATACAATTTTAAAATAATAATTTTATATATTTTAAAAACATTTTGTAGGTACATGTAACAGTATTTTGATATAACTATAAAATATCAGACATCAGTCATATAATATGGACATGGAATATAATAACGCAGTATACTTTTCATAGATTCATTGTACTAACAATATGTGTACATAATAATTTGTTTTTAATAATGCCCAATATCTATATTTTTAAATTCCTTATTATTAATTTTAATTAAATTTACTTGTAGGTGTTTATTAAATTTCTTTTAACTAAAATATTTAAACATTTAGGTATTTACCTACTTCTTAGTTTTTAGTATTCCTATTAGAATAATAATTTTAGTTATTTTATTCGAATTTAATAAAAGTACATTATGTAGTTGGTATTTTGTAGGTTTATACCATACTATAATTATGTAAATATTAGTAAATATAATGTTTGAATATACATGCTAATTTTAATACATCTTACATAATAATTCAGTACCTATATAGCTAATTCAATTTTTTAAGTCATAAATGAAATTTGTTCTAGACTGGAGAATAATATACGTTTAATATAGGTACTAATATATTCGTTCAATATTAATTATTATTCCATTTAAGTATGTTTGTTCCTAAACTCCTAATACATGTTTTCTAAATATATAAGTGTATAAAATCTAAAATAGCCCTTGGTCAATCATCATTTTATGGTGAATAATAATAAAACTAAACCCCAAATTAAACCTAAATCTGTGTTTCGGAACTTAAAAATTAAACTCCATCCCTGAGAATATAAAACTGTCTTTTTGTAGATTATACTATTATATATGATATGCTGTTAACAGTTCTGGCACCCACCTATGTCATAATATTTTATCACGCCTTAACGTTTGGTAATATATAAATCTCAAATAAATTATAATGTAGATGATACGTTATTTTTACGTCTTATTTTTATAACATAACGTTTGATGAATGTTAAAATATCAAAGTTAAACCACGTGCACAAAATAATTTAATTTGATGTTTCCCAAAAAATAAATATTTAGCAACAATGGAATAATAATGTCTTGTCGTTTTGACTATATAGTTTATAGTTAAATTGGTTATTAGTTACAATTAAATCTTTTAATGAAAAAATACAAATTATTAATCATTTCTTCAAAATACAATTATTAGATATTAGAAGTATTAGTTTGTATTATATTAATTATAATTATATAAAATAAATACAATACAAAAGTGTAGGTAGGTAATAACTTCGGAATTTCGGATTAATATTCTAATTCGTGATAAGCAATATTTAAGAAATTATTTGTTCTTATTTTGTATAATATAATATTTCCTATGTATCTAATTAATAGATTAAGCTAGTTATTTTTAGGTCGATTTAATGTTTAATATCAATAGACATTTTAATTAATTTTAAATAATAATTATATTGGATGCCATAATAATGCATTTAAATCATTTTTCCATACCAGGCATGCACAATAAATAACATGGCATGGAAGGGGTATGTACTACGTATTATCATATCATTTTTAATTGTTATAATATTTTCATGGTTCTCATTAATTTTGATCTCTAGTTAAAGGTCTAAAGTTATATTTAATTAATGGTAATGTATTAAACTCAATGTTTAATATTGGTAATTAAACACTTCTGAAATGTAGTTCGGTTTTCTTATAAAGTTATTAGTTATTAGCTTATTACCGTTTTCCGTTATACGGTGGTGCAATTAATATTAAAATGTATATGAATGAGCAATTACCTCGCTACCGAGGGGTAGTTGAAGTGGCCGTGGTTTTATTGGTACAATGTTCGTAATGTAGATGACATAACATAAACACGATGTTACAATAATTGTTATAATAATTATTTAAAATTATGAGTGAGTAGATTTTATAACTGTTGGCCTCTAGCATCTCAAATCCCACCTAATTGTATAATTTATCATTTTTCTAATGTACAATGTCTCGATCTTCTAATAATGTATTTATTAAAATAAACCAGCACTCGTTGGTGTCCTATTCATTATCAATATATAATATTTTGAAACATATTTATAAACACGTTAATAAAGTGTTTTTTTTTAAATATTATATTGATAAAGCATTCAATACTAACATAATTACACACTAATCTATATGCAGTACACAAATTAAACTAGATATTTTTTTTTTCAAATAGGTGTACACATTATTTATTGTTTAGTAGGCATTAGTTTAGTTGGTGATTAATTTATTATTAATAAGTAATAACTCATGTTTTAACGTAAAATTGTATAAGAAGCATTACATTTTATTTTATTTTCAATTGTCTTGGAGCAGCAGTATGTTTGAATATTTTTCATAGAAATGTTATGATTGTGTTGATGTTGACCTATGACCAATGAGTATAAGGTAACATAATTTGATTATTTAAAGCTATAAAACACCTTATCGGATAAAACTGCAGTTAAGTCATAATAGCATTTATCACGCGTTCGAATAGAACATTACTTAAGGCGCCCGGTGCCAATGTCATTTTATCCTCAAAAATACACTGCGGGAATAACGTTACCGCCTTGTAGAATCAACCAAATTTCATAATTTTTAATTGCTAGAGGGAAATATTCTACAGCCCTCATCGTTCTCTGTTTTTCAATATTTTACTCTCAAACTTTATAATACCTATGTCTAAAAAAATACTAGATAAAAAGCATTTTTTTACAATTTTTTTAATACAATTATTTGAAATAAAATACAAATCCAGAAATCTATGTGGGCTGTAGGAAGTCTTCTTCTTTTAGATAAAAAAATAGTCATCAAAATCCGACAATTCTACAAAGCTTGAGAGTTATTCCCATAAAGTCTTTTTTTTTCAATATAATACACTCTATCAACCCCTCTCCTCCCTAAATAGGTATCGGGTAGTAGATTGGTGGAAAAGTCTTATAATTGAGGTGGCAACTAAAATATAAAATTTAATTTTCAAATTTTATAGAATTGTGGGAAATTTGAAAAACTGGCATATTCTATACAACATCTTCAAAATGTTTAGTCGTTCGTAAGGTATTTAATTTTTACTTTTCATTATGCCTGTTGGTTTTCTACCGCTACTAATTATTAATAGTTTTTTTAATAATAAATATCTTAAATCTTTCACAGTTTAACGGAATATTCCACTGAATATTTTTGTCATTGGTGAATTCGATGGAATGTTCAATAATTTCAATATTTTCTCATAATTTGGTTTGCATTATATTTTTTTACTGAACACTGATTATGATGGTCTTCAGCTGCTTCGTCGGCCGTGCTATGTCATATACGTGTTAGCCCCGTAATACCACGTGTTCAATAAACATATTTTATTGCACACACATGTGCAAGACTTATTGGAATTTTGGCCCTCTCCACAGAAGAAACGTAGTGGAAACTTAGTATATTATAGTAGGTAGTCAAATCTTCTAAATACTTCAAGTGTACATCAGTTTAATGCACCATAAATCATTGAATATAATATTATATTATAACATAATATAGGTACGTAGATAGCGTTGTGTATAACGCATTCACGCGGCATATTATCACATATTATAAGCTGCTACGTTGACCGAAAATATCGTCACGTAGTCACATTATGTCCGTAGTAAATTTAATTCGACATTGTTACCAAGTGGCAAGTACTGTTGTTGTTGTTGTGTGTGTTTTCGAGCGTGCGTACACGGTATGCCAAATTGCCAAACAAATATTGGAATATACAAGAACTCCTTTTGCCAAACCTATTTATGTATTTTTCTCCTACGCATGTACACTTTTTATTTCATCGCTAGATATAAAAAAGACAACAAAAACATATTGTGTATATTTTCATTGATACAAAGGTAAAAATACGATCAGAAATTATATATTTAAAAAAATCCCCATCAACATTTTCAATATATACTATATTTGTAAAGTAGAAATATCCGTTGAGGTTTTAGTGGTGTAAATATGTAATTTACTCTAAAATAATAGTCTATAATAGAATATCATTATGTTTTATTTAATAATATAGGTTTGGTTAAAAACATTTTTCATGTAAAATATGTGGAATTCGTATCGCTAATCAATATTGTTTTCACTCGGGTGTATTCAGTCGCGTACCTGCCATTACACGTACGACGTCCCCATCGCGTTATACATTAAAATAACCATTCCCGTTTAAACTGCGTGTAGTTCAAGAACTGAGGAAAAAAAATCCGGTATTGATTTTTATTTTATTGTATTAGAAATAAATATAAGTCTTGGACAAATATAAATTACATTCTGTTTACGACCCTTAGATTTTGGCAATAGCTTGTGTAAGAGAAAGTAAAACATAAATTATGCTTTTATATTGTATTGTGGATCGCGTTGTAATCACATCAACATAAAAAAGACAATAGGCATGTTATAAAAGAAGAGAGAGATGGACTGAGAAAAATGTATCCAGATAGAGTAGAAATAGTCGTGAGTAAAAAACCGGTTCATTTTGCCGGGTCATACTTGTGTCAAGGGTACAGACACAGAAATTATCGTGTTATTGTACCATATCCTGTTCCGTTTTTTTCGATTTATCATTAGACTTACTTTCTTTTTTATTTTCTTACAATAATTTTTGTTTAATTGTATTTCCATGCTCCATCTGATTCCGCGATATTTGAACTAGGTACCTATGTAATAACATGAATAAATGCGATTAATTAGTCTATTAATTCTCCTAGATTCAATTTGTTTGTTTATATGCTTTGGCGCTTTGCGATTTATCCACCAATCATTATGTTTCATACAAGCTCTCCGTGATTGTATACTGTTAGGTCACACGTTATAAATGGTTTGCCCTTTGGCCTAAATTAGATATACTTATCGAAATGTATAGTATTAGCGTATTGTATTAGAACAAAATAGTTCACGATTTGAAATTTTACTTCACTGGGCCATGTGGTTATCGGACCACATCCTACACAAGTACACGAATTCAGTGATAAAACAATAGGGCATGATAATAATAATAATTAATAGGTTTTATTTATCTTTATAAATAATTGAATAACATTGTTTATTAATTATTAGATAGATAATAATATTGTTTATTAATATTTTAATTTGCATTTCACGTACCATAGCATATTATTAATATTTAGGTAATTATATATAAGATCGTTTTATTTTCAGAATTCAAATGCACCTAAAATTACTTATGTTATATTATTTAATGTTATTAGAATCGTATAAGGTAGAGCTGATCTTACAGTGTAGAATAAATGGATTTATTATCACTTTCAAAACGGTTAATTATGTTTATGCTGTCAATGAATATACATGCAATAGTGTGCACTAAAGCCATAGGCGCAAATAGAGGGGAGGGGGCTTTAGGGGCTAAGCCCCCCACCCAAAAAAATGTCCATAGCCCTCCCAAACATTTTCTACATTTTGTTTTAAGCTAATTCAACATTATCAAAGTAAGGCCCTATTAGCCCTATTAGCCCCCCCCCCCAAATCTCAAACGCTATTTGCGCTTATGCACTAAACACTATACAATGACGGGTTGGTAAAATGGAATGCATATAATAATATGTAATAGTATTCCCATGAAAATTCTATTTCTTTAAAAATATATAATATATACTATAAAGATTGATTAGGTATATGTGGTTGAGTATAATTTTATAACTAAGGTGATATTTTTCAATTTTGTTCCTTTAATATTGATGTTTATTTTAATTTTATTTTATTACTTTTGTTGACATGACGACATTTTATAGTGAATACACCCTAAACTCGAAGTAATATCATCGACGTTTTATAAAATTTATCTTATATGAATTGAATCGTTTAGTTCAGGGGTCACCAAATGGCGACCCGCTTATACATTTTAACCCGGCTCGCAAACTGAGAGAAAAAGTCAATTTTTTTTATTTAGAAATAAAATATTTTTGTCCAACCGGCATATTATAATAAATATTATGTACTTTGAATTTTTGATGACCCACGAGAATTTTCCGAATTCTTAAAGTGGCCCGTGGAAAATATTAATGGGTGACCCCTGGACTTTAGTTTATATATGTACGTTTTTACTGCTTCTAATTAGTAGGTAGTTAATTCGCGTCTGTAAATTGAGATTTCATTTTGATTGTTTTTGTTGGTTAGAGTTTCAAATAACACAGGATCATTAAATTGTAAGTGATACTCGGGATATAATAATGTGATAATATAACACGAATCTGCGTACTATGAGCGGTGACTTCACTCGTTCACTATTTAAGAACATTATGGAATAATTATTATTGTTATTGTCGTTAGTTTTATCAAATTGCTGTAATTTCTTATCATTGTTTTACGGTACAATGTACCTACCTTTTGATTTTAATGGAAAATATAAGAAGTTAGAGTAATGGTAAATAATAATATATCACATAGTATAAGATCATTAATGGAAAATTGACCTATGTTTATTATTTTTATCAAGTATATCCAAATTTTAATACTATAATATTTTCATTCTATTTTAATTTTTAATTTTACTATATAACAATACATTGTTTTCTTCGTGTGTGTCGGATGCCGGATGAACAAATATTACCGAAGTATTATAGAATTCAATTACACGTTATACATTACACCGTGTAGGTAAATATTGTCATGACTCATTCTCCACTATGTTTATTGTTATTTAAAGAGTTATTAATTTATGTATCATAGTTTTTAAGTATAGTTCACTAAATTAATTGTTATTCAAAGAAGCTGAATAATAACATTCGCAATATAAAATAATATGGGTAACAACTAATAAGCTTATTATATAAGAGTACATAATAATGTTATTTAAATTATTTGACCATAACATAAGATTTTTTATCATGTCAAGGGTATGTCTGTAGGTAATGAATTATTTGATGGTATATTAAAAAAATAATTACTATCAATTATACTTATGGTAGTCTTATAGAACATGCCTATTACCTACAACCTACACCTTCTCTATCTAATCCCTTTAAATGTCCCTCCACTAATTATGGTTTAAATGAACCACCTCGGCGCTGTATGTCTATTGCCAATTCAGACCCCTTCTTTTCTATTTCATAACCTAATCAAGTATTTATGTATCACTATATTTCAATGTTATCACACTATTGTAATTGTTGTATCAATATTATATGAATTTTATGATGAGGTAACTTTCCTGAAATACTGAATATGCTGAAGGTCACATATTTTTTTTCCTCCATTTTCTTTTATATGTAACATTTTAAAAGTCGTTTCATCTCGCATACTTGAAACGTCGACAAAGCATAGGACATCGTTTTCAAATTTGTACCTACTTAAGTCAGGAGCTCTCAGCATTCAACATACCGATCTCAAAATCCTCATCACGCGTTTGCCCAGCAAAAAAGCACTTACTCCGAAAATATATAATATATATTATACTGAATCTCTCTCCGATCCTCAAATACTTTATTATTGTATATTATTATCTTGATGTGCTTGCGGGAATTACTGTCCTGTAGTGCGTGACTCATCTGCCGCAAAGCGCTTTTACTACGTCTTCGCGTTTCCTGTTTAGCGCCCACGCGATTAGTCCGCATCGGACAACCAGTTCCTCCTCTCGGATATACGCCGTGTCTTATACCATTGTCTCTTATGTAGGTACTAGGTACGTTTATCGTTAATACGCATGCGACGACGGCGTTGACAAAACAAAACAGTCATTAATCAGACCGAAAGACTAAAAAAACACCTTATTTTCGTCTCCGCTCTCCAGACACGCATATGGACGTACCTATGGTATTCTTAATAATTCTTATATTATATTATTATTGTACTTTCACTTGTCCGGGCGCGCACTTCTTATTTCAAAACGTTGGTTGGTATAATAATAGCAATCGTCGGTTGTCGTATGCATAATAATATAAGATAATGCATAACATAATTAAACACAACGTTTGTTTGTTTATTATGCGTTCCAACGTGCGCCGCGTATATTATTTTATTAGTTTATACCTACGGAATAATTTTCAATCATCGGCCCCTCTGGTGAGGCTCTCGTTGTTATCTAACTCGTTTAAATAATAATAATAAAAATAATGTATACGTACGTACTATATACTACACTGCAGAGATAGCATAATATAATAATACGAATAATAATGTATACATTATCGTCCTAGACTTGGCGTAACCCGTTCGCCGCCGCCATCACACGACGAGTTTGTCCCGTTACAGAGCTGCTGGCCCCCGCGCATATATGATGTATATGGACATTATCGTCGCGAATAGCGCGTAATGTTATTATATATGGTATACGTATATAATAATAATAATATAATATAACTAATATATACGCGCGGTGTACGCGGCCTCCGCCTCCTGCTCGCGTTAGGCGAAGAGCTCTATCCTCCTCGAGAATATATATAGTTCCTGCCATTGTGCTCCTGGTCGTGAGGTTCAACAACCAGGTACCAATAAATGTATACGGGTGTATACCGTATGTATTATATATGGTACCTAGGCACCTAGCATTTACCTATGCGTATGATAATAATGATGTGATGTTCGTGCAGTGGTATTATGTGCCGTCGGGAGGTTCGCGCCGTCGTCGTATGTATTCAAAAATATATTAGGTATGTGGTCCGTTCTGTTTCTTCGAATGTTTTAATTGGGCGTATATTTAAGTACGCTTCGTATAAGTATATAAAAAAACATACGTCAACGTCTGGATTTCTGACGCACTATAAAATTGCTTATTAGTATATAAACAGGGTGATTCTTTTATCTCTAATAAGGCAATAACACTAAGGACATAATTTATAAGGAAATTGTTTATAATATTTTTTGTTTCAAACGTTTAAATAAGGGTCCTTATTTCGTATATTTTAATATTATAGTAATTATCATTAACATTATAATACGTTATCTATGAGTTGAATTTTTAATATGTTTCAACTCTAACGAAACAGTGTTAGTGTGTAATATATTATTTTACATACTATCATACTATTTAGTATTTGTATGCAAGATTATCGGTGTCCTTAAAGTGTATGAAAGTAATTTTAAATGTCAAACTTTCCAACATTTTTAGTCTATGATAAAAAATTCACCCTGTATAATTATTAAATCACAAAGTGTGTTCGTCATTTATATGTATAGAGGGCCTCGAGTTGGTCATGACTGGCCGGTATAGATATAGTATAATACGTGAACGAATGTCGTCATTCGTTATTACTTATTATTATTCATGTAAAATATTATCATCTTGTGCTTCAATGTGAATTCGGTTCTCGATAACATGTCCATGTCTATATATTCCGTTTACAACCGTGTAGCTGTTATATTATTATAATATTATATAATTAACTTAATATTATGATCATACAATAATAATAATTGTGGCGTGGTGGTTGCATTCAATCTCGAAACGTGTTCTGAGTGCAAGCACCGGCTGGTCTCACTAGTTCCCGGATGGGTGACCGCCCGGGTTTTTAGTGACAAATCCTCGCCACACATACACGCACATGTGTTCCAATCCAACCATACCACCCCCCCCCCCCCCATAAACAACTAATAGACATAGTGGCCAGGCTTAAGAATCATAAATAAATATATAATAATAATAATTTGCGGTAATCGGAGGAGTGCAGTGTTTGTTTTTACTAATACAATAATAAATAATTATATTATTCTTACAGGAACTTTCTGTCGACACTGCTGCTGTTAGGGTTCGCGGGAGGACCTCCAATAGCACTTTGTACAACCATGTCGGCGGGATACCGATCGGGAAACATGCCTGGCGAAGTCTTGTTTCAATGGTTCTCTTGCTGTGTAAACCAACGTACCCAACAAGTAATTTATAAAAACTTTTTACATGTTAAGCTGATCAAAAATTAATTAGGTGCTAACATGAGAGTTTATGAAGAATATATAATATTATAATAATTATATTTTAAAAATATTATTTTCTATATTACGTATAATATGTACCTACCGAACAGTGTTCTATAACTATTTTTAAAGTAAACAATCACTGTTTTAGTGGTTTTAGTTAAATGCAGTGCTCATCAACGTTAAATTGTTAATTGTATTCGTTACTTCTTATTACTTATTAATATAGGTATAACTATACACGATACCAATAGATATTGTTATAGAATATATCCTATACTTTTTTTCAAAACATCTAACCGAAAAAAATACTTTCCAAATTATTCGAGAAATTATTGTTAGATATACAATAGGTATATCGTATATAATTTGTATTTATAATTTCAGAATTCATATACACGCTATTATGGGTAACAAACTAACAACTATAAATTTTAAAGTAATAAAGAAATTTCTCTTCGCGGCATTTTACTGAAATGTAATTAAAATTCTTCCATTAAAAAATAAAAATCACGATAAAAGGTTATGCAAATATAAGTGCTATACAAAAAATTCATCCAATATCCTTCGTTATACCGAATATAAAAGAAAATTTTAAAACTAATATCACTGTTATAATATATGGATTTGCATGTATATAATATAGTGTTGTTAATAAACCGGTTTCCCCTCTCGTTTAACGAATGTTTTTTACGTAATTTATTTGTGTACCTTACCTATACTAAGCAAGTTGTTTAAATGTTAAAACTTATAAGTTATACATTTATAATGCATGTAATTTTATATTTATATCTAATTAAATAACGGTTAGCTTAAACATATTTGTTAATTTATTAGAATATAATATGTTCCCTAACTTTCAATTTATTTAATTTCTATCGTTCGGTCAATTCATAACTATTATTAATAAATATAATTTAATGCTTGTCGACTGATATACAAAACGAATGAGTACACAGTATTGTATATTATGTAGTATACTAGTATTATATATATAGGTACTACATTTTGTAGATTACCTAATGCTAAAACTTTTAAAAAAAAACTGTATTAACTTAAATATATTATCGGTAATCAACAAAATAAATACGTTTTCTACAACTTAATTTAAGTAAATCTTATTTTTGTTCGTTTGCTATAATATTTTTATATTTATTAGCACACATGCAAACATTGTAATTATGGGAACTACAAACCATATTGTCACCCCATTACTATAAAGTATAAATCCAATGTATCATCCCTATAAACACACCTAAAACATTATAATTACTGTAACTAATGGCCTTACTGCCTTAGATGCCGGGTTATTTTTGAGATCAATAATAAAAATACGTTTTCGTGTATCATTTTATTTCTTTGTTTTGATACGAGTTTTGTGTGTGTCAATAGGGCAAACGCCACGTGAGTCGAGTACGCATTGACCGATCTATGATTGGAGCACCCACAAATTTTCGACATACCGGTCACATAGGTTCGTCTGATGTCGAAATGGGATCGTCCAGATTGCATGCCATTCACGGACAGATGCAGTCCAAAGGCGGTTATGAAGCTACGATTGAAGTGAATATTTTTAATTTGTCTATCGTCGTTACATTTAAGATTATTTTCAGTATTACGACTGCGACAACTGCAAAGCTTATTAGTTATTTAGGCTTCTTTGCGATTTCGCAGAATTTCGTTGTAGACTATAATTATTATTTAACGATTCACGATTTCGAATTCACCGAAGTGAATTTTAATTGTAAAAATATTGAATTGTATATTATCGATACTTTTTTGATGAGACAAAACAACGATTATAAAAAAACAAACAAGGCAACATAACTAAACCATAGTTTGTAGATGATTATTTTTAAATATTATTTATACACCCACTTACACATAGATTAAAATATAATCGAACGCATTTTTTACTTTCTGATAATTTTTATATATCCTTATATTATAATTTTAAAATTGATAATTATTAGAATTCTATTCGTAGAATGTATTGAAATGTATGTATTAAATTGAATATAATTGGCAACGGAATATTTCAGTCCAGGTTCTCTACAAACCGTCTAATATTCTAGTTTTAATAATTATCTCGCAGCCCGCAGGATCGTTTTGTAAAATGATAACAATATTGATTCAACTTTTGCCATTAGCGAAGACATAGCACATTCGTGCCTGCTCTAAAGCGAATATCACGACTCATCGTGTCAGACAAAATTTATAAAATATTTTTTTTCAGGCTAATTGAACTCACCAGAAACCAATCGATATGAGAACTATGATCGAAAAACCTCTTCATGAACCGAACACAATAATTGGACTGTTATTCCATATTTTTCTTACTACAGCCGCCAGTGTGTGGAAGAGATCCTTCGTCATAGTTATAGACTAGTGTTTATACATTCTTTATTATTATAATAAATAACTATTATTTTTTACTTTATTTTTAAAATTTTATTTAATTCGTCAAGTATAGTCAAGGCCGCCTTTTAGTTCGCGGCCGACAAACTTGATAAATGTCTTATACTAGTCTGGTTTTATTTATATGAATGTTTTTACTTTTTTTTTTTTTTATGTTTAAAATAAGTTTCGAAATTAGTTGTGATGTCTTAGTAATCTCTCTTTAGCCTTTACTCTTTACACACACGCCATTTTTCATGTTCAATGTTTTTGCCATTGTGTAATAATAATAATAATATGATGATGATGATGAGAATCAAAACGATTATATGATAATGTGTACAGTTTAAAACGCCATACTCATGAGTATAGCATTACCTCGAAAACCCCGATAAACCTATCAGAATCTTTATTATAATTTATAACTACAAGTATATTATATTCCGTGTACAAGAAGAAAATACATTTTGCTATTTTTAATATTACATACTATACAATTTTTAAATTTTGTGTACCGTTCGTGTTGCCTGAAAGTATGTAAAATCGATACTTTGTGTTTAAGCTAGTTTTAAGATCTGTTTGATCAGATATATTGCATTTAAATTACCGTATATATATATAATATATGTACTAGTTTTAGTAAAAAATGTAAAATGTTGAAAATGTAAACACGTACACTGCCTATATATTGTGAGCTCAAAGTGTGTATGTTCTGCTGTCCATTTTTATATATTTTAAGTACGTTTACAATATGTTCATATTTTAAAACGAAACTGCTGAAGCGTATTTTAGAATATAACATAATAATATGTAACGCACAATAAAATAAACTATGAACTTTTTATGTTTGCATTATATATATTATTATTTAGTTAGAATTAAGAATGCTATAATATTCTTTTTCTAAACGAAATTAACGTTAGGGGTGTTTTTCAATTATTTGGAGATGTAAGGAATATTATATACTAGGTATACTCTTTAGTCTTTAATAGTGTTTTCACATTTACAATATCCTAGAAATATTATCTATATAGTTGACTATTCTAGTATGGGTGTTCTCACAATGTGTCTCTTAATGTGTTTAAAGGTTATACAAATTTAAACGTCTAGAAAAAAATTGTATATTTAGTGTTATGAAAAATTAAAACGTCATGAACAATTTAGCGTTTTGCTTTTAAACACATTATAAGTAGATGACCTAAAATACACACAAAATAATTGACTAGCTAATGGAAACTGAATGTGTTACAATAAAGTGTAACTTTTAACAAAAAAAAAGTACAAAAATATATAAAATGCACCAAAAATTCTAAAAAATTACCGAAAAGCCTTAAATTCCTTAAAAAAGCAAAGTTACAAGTATAACATTGTATTATAACATTCTAAACAAGTTCTTTTATTTCACGTATCTAGAATTTTTTTAAGTGTGTCAGTAAAATGTATATATTATATTAGCTACTATTTATAAATTCAAATATAGTTAAGGTAAAATAAAATATTTAATTATACAACAATTGACCAACCAAGACATTAATTATATATCATATATAGGTAGGTACATGTACGAAAGAATAAATAACATAAATTATATTTTAAATTTTTATACTTAATTACAATATAATAAATAAATTTAAATATAACACGTGATAAAAGGTGGTATCATTTCCCCTAAACGCCTTGTCCCTTGTATAAAAATTAAAATTTGAAGTTGTCCGTAAACAGCTCAAAACGAATCAAAATATTTCAACATTTCAAAAACCACTGGACATAAGCGATGGCACATTGGATCCAATCTTCCGTAGCCTGCATTAAATAAAATCGAAAAACTTGGTATAGGTAACTTCGAAACTTTGGAACTATATATTTCGATATTTGGCACGGACAACTCATGGCGGGATTGCTAGTATTATTATATTATAATATATTATACAACATATGTGTATTAAATAATTATAACAATTTCAGTTTTGAGTTTCTATTCTTTTGTTTTTTTGTTTTGAGGAGCATCGTTTTATAGAAGTTTATTTAAATAAGCTTTGGTGACTTGTAAGGTGGAGCATAGCCTGACTTCTATAATAAGAGGGGAGGGAAGGTATGAAAAATATAAATATTTAGAATTTAAATACCTACATTTTTTTCACTTTTGAACCACAATTAATATTGTTTAAAAATGTATATTATTTATTTGTATTCTTTTTCAGTTTTCAACTACCTACCATTATCGTTACTAAGCATTTTGAAAAAAAATACCAGAAATCTTCTTTTATTTATTTGATAACCTGCTTACTAGATACAAATTCTAAATGCATATAAATAATAATATAATATTTAATACAAAAATTGATATAGTTAATTATATTATCATATTTGAAAATTAAGAATTCTTAATATTGGTTAATATAATAGTTATTATACATGGTAATTGTAGTAAAAATAATTATAATAATTTTATAGTTAGTAATTGTCAATTGATATAGTATCAAAAGATTTTAGAATCTGAATAAAACTATTGAATAATATGTACTTACACTTTGTCCAGCTAGAGAACACGCAGCGTCCCAACAAAAATTGGTGGTTCTGTGCAGTCCTATGATACACCCAGCCACCATGCATAATGGCAGGGTGTTGCATGGGATGCACAGAATTAGTGTATTCTCTCACTGGACAGAGTATATAAGTTAATATTAAGTAGCTGATAATTGGTATCCTAAAGAGTAAAAAGTGTTTAAATCACAAACTAATAACTACTACATAATATTATAGTAGTTTGTGGTTTAAATACTACAAACAGTTACTAATCACAAAAGAACACTTATTTTTTTTAGCATTACAAAATCAATTTTAAAAAAAATACTTATATAAAATTCCAAAGTAAAAAGTATGAATTGATTAATAGAACATTTTTTTTTTCAAAATAACTAATTAGAAAAATAATTCTCAATTACAAAATATTTTCTTTTGTTCCTTTAGTAAAATAATAATAATACAATTTAAACTCATCAATAACACTGAATATCAACCATATTTTTTAAAGCTTTATTAACAGCATCCAACATTTTTTCAACCCTGTTCCTATCTTCTATTACACTATCTTCTTCTACAAGTACTTCATCAAATGAACGGTTTAAAACATATGGAGTAAAAACGAATTCATCCAAATGATGTTCAAAATCGTCCAAAATTAATTTCACCATTTTGTGATGAATACGCTTGGGTACAAAGTCCCGTACGATTTCCCTTATGAAATCAAAATAGCACTGCGTCAAGCAACGGTGGATTTTCACTTGCTTCGATGTTTCAATAGTGTTATCTAAATCATTTAAACCAGATAACATTTGTTTAAATTGTTGTATTTTTAAGTTTTCCTCGTCCTTTTCATCTTCCTCTGCACCCTCTTTGTTTTTTATCGAATCGCCTTTGGGATTGCTCATATATGATGTAATAAATGACTCTTGCATTTCGGTAGATGATTTCACCAATTGAAATAAAAAATTTGGATTGGTTGTGTTTAAACAAGTTTGGTATGTCTCAATGTAAGACTTTATAAATTCTTTTATGTTTGTTAATTTGTCATCCAACATTTTGTGAAGGACATTTCTCACCTGAAATCATATATAAATAATTATTTTAACAAAATAGGTAGGTACCTATTATAGTTATATGATTAACCTTTTGTTCGGTTTATGTTGTAATTAAATATTAAATAAGTTTAAATAATTTCTAATTTCTACTGTATTTATATGATATTTTTATAAGTACCTATTTATTTATATTTATTTTTGTGCCTATGGTCAAGATTTAATTCTAATCATCATCAATATTGAAAACAAAATTATAAATTTTTATTTAATTTTTAAATTATTCCAATATATTTTGAATTGGAAAAAAGTCTTACAAACGTATAAGTTTATTATATTTGTATTTTTTTTAACAATTCATGTTTAACTTATTGTAATGATACTTACATCAGAATTTATCCGGGGAAATCTTTTTAATGTTTCCAAAATATTTTCGTCTATGCAATCAAAAATCTTCAACATTTCTACACGTACAAAGTCCACACTAGACATTGATGGACCTATGAGATTATTTAATTGTCTGCAGATCATATTTTCTAATGCTTTTTCATTCACAAAAGAACTACTAGTTATTCCAGCAGTATTTAATAAAATTATTCCAATTTGTTCATCAGTTAAATCGTGTAATGGATCAATATTGTTAATTTTTTCCAAATATTCTTCATTTATAATTTGTCCGATTCTCGCACCACCCATAACTATTTTGTCTGAAACATCTCTTCTATTTCCCATTATTGTATCACAATATGATTTGCATATTTCTTTTAATAAACCTAATATAAAAGACACCTTACTGTCGGGTGTTTGCAATGTTTTTAATTCGTTTTCAAGTCTTGTCTTAGTGTCTTGCAGGTTTTTATGCAATATTGGATAGGTTTTTTTGATATGTTTAATTAGAATACCTTGTAAAGTTTTAGCCAAAACTTTGTTACCATGCTTTTTATAGATATCAGGGTAATTTGATCTTAAAAAATCTTTTTCACTTTTTAATGTTTCTTTCATTGATTTATTGTCATTTATATCCTTCTGACTTCTATTAACAACTCCTATAATACCAAGTTTTACCGGAATTTTATGACCACAAAGTAGATCTGTTGTATCTTGTATTGTACCTTTATCAATAAGATCTAACTTGGTGACAACAGCAATTGTCCTTTCCCCTTCCGGATCCATTTTTCTAGCTATTTTTAAACTTTCTGATGTAGATGGGTCCGTATTTGCAGTGACAACAGCTAAAATTATAGAATTTGGCTGTTGCACATATTTTAAAATAAGTTCTTGGATCTGCTCATCAATATCTTCTGGTTGATCGCCAACAGGTACTTTCGTAATCCCAGGCAAGTCAACAAAAGTTAGATCGTATAAAGGAGTAAAAACTTTTAAGACAATGGGCTCATGTGTGATACCTTTGTTGGCACCAGCCAGAGAATCGGTCCGATCTTCTATTTCGTATCTAATTTCATCAAAATTGTCATAAATGGTACCAGGTTTATGAAGAAAACTTGCCCAGAATTTAATGTCATCATTTTTTGTTATTTTCAACATTTCATCTCGGTCTTCTCTTGAGTACCTAATCATTTGAAGGATTAATGGTGCACGAGTTACGATGCCGGTACCTCGAGGTAAGAAAGATCTACCGACCAAACTCTCGAGAACTGAACTCTTTCCGGAACTTTGGGATCCGACGACAACAATTTGGGGTAAATCGATTTTATGCTCACCAATCACAGCGAACACATCTTGTAACTTGTTTATTGTTTGTATTAACGAATCCATTGTACAATTTTGATGGAGTTATCAAAATCTAAAAATAAAAATTTTACTTAAAATGATTGTTATTATAGGTAAAATTATTTAATTTACAAATGTATCAATAATAAATTAGTTGTGAAATTATTACAAACAGTATAGATATTAGATTATCTTTGATGTACAACTTTATTATTATTTCTTGTTTTAATTTAATGATACCATTTTAGTATATTTTAGTAAGTCGAATTTGAAATAGATATAGTTTAGAAATAATTCTAGAATAATTTAGTTTTTTAATGTGAATTGATAAATTAAAAATAAAATAATCAAACTAAAAATCATGAAATCTTATATGAAATTTAAAAAATATATATGATTGAATATAGTAATATATAGGGAGGGGCATGGGGGGGGCAAATGTACAAAAAGTTGCAAGATTGGCTACAAAATTGGCTAAACACAGTGTAAAACAAAAGAAAACTACGGTGTAGGGTGTTTGCCCCCCCCCCCCTGGATCCGCCACTGTACTATATAGTAATTACCTAGATATCAATTAGGTACATGGTGTTATGGTGCCTACCTACAGTATAGGTTATATTATAGACAAGTCTGGATTAAGATAATTTTGGGTCCTAGTCTGAATAATAATAATATATCAAATCCATATACAGTTGTAACATAAAGACCTGATGGATGAAATAACTTTTGTCCTTTTTACATTTTGTTATTGTATATGTTACGGGCAAAGTAGGAAACCCGGGCGGCGGGCATTGTACGATATTGCACGGACAAAGTGTACCCCGCCCGGATTCAAGTGGGCAAAGTGAATTAATTACTGCACACATATATTTCGAATGGTATTTAAACGTAACAATAGCACTACAAAACTATTCTTACATATTTTATTCGTTTGATACTACGACTTACTAGTTACGAGATTTACCTATCTAACTAAACGCAATTTACGCGATGACAGCTGCCGATAATACGAACCGATCCGTAGTTTGAAATTTCAACGACAAAGTGATCACATAGTATATTCAATATTTCGCATGTGCGCGAAAACTATAATATTACAAACAGTATAAGTAATCTAGATAATATTTCATTGTCTAATCATAAAACTTCTACCTATTCGAAATCGATATTTTTCATTACGTAGCGTACACCGTCTAGTGTAATTACTTATATGTAATAAAAATCAGTTTAAATGCAAATAAATTGGTCGAATTTGTAATTCAAATTTCCATAACAGTTGTGTAAGTGTTTATAAGTAAAGTAATATAATGCTATCTCATGTGCCTAAGATTACTTTATACTTTTATAGTAATAATTAATAAAATTAAAACTATTAAAATAACTATAATTTAATAATAAATAATAATCATCTTGTTCACATCAAACGATTTTTAAATAAAAATATGAATTATTCAGTAAGATGTATGGTACCTACTGAATAAAAACTATTAAAAGGCAACTAATATTTGAAGCGTCTATTTCAAGTTTTTTTTTATGATTATTAAAAAATTCAGTAAAATGTTTTATTGATTTTTAATATATTTAATCTACAGTACCCAAATCTAAATGGGCACTGTATACAATGCTCGGTCAATGTCAAATTATTCCAACCTTGCCCTCAAAAAACAGGCATAGTGCACAGTGACCGGGCATTGTGCACAATGCCTAATTTTCTACTTTGCCCGTAACATATATAATTAAGACATTATATTGCTGTCTGGGAAGTAGGTATATTTGAAATTGGATGATATTATTGTGAATAAAGTAATTTATATATAACCTATTTATGTGGAACATTGTTTTAAATTTTCAATCCTTAGCTATAAAATTTGAACATTTTATACATTTTTAACTAAAAATAATTTTTAAATTTTAAATTTGATAAATTTTGTCAAAATTCAAACTTTAAATGCTTGTAAAAAAAAATTGTGCATATGTATTTTCAATATTTTTCAACTGCTATTGTAACAATATATCAGCAGCCTTGCATTACATTTTCATTCTTTTTTACCTAAAAAATAAATTTTTATTGATATTTATAGAAAAAAAACTAAAAAAATTAAAAACTGACAATGTCCGTAAACAGCTCAAAAAGAGTCAAATTATTTTCAAAATTTTATCGTGCATAGAAAATGAAAATATGAAAATTCAGTGAAATTTTCATGTATCTACAGTTATTCGTTTTTGAAATACAATGAAATAACAAAATCCGCTACGTGAGAAAATGAAGTGAATTTCCAATCTTGTAAAAATATGAAATTCAAATGCTCATAAAAATTTAATTTGATTTGCTTGAAGATATTTATTTTTTTATAAAGATAGACAAACTAATGAATTATCTTGTTTTACATTTTCAAATCTTATTTTCAAAATTGATATTTTTAGAAAAAAACTAAAAAAAAATAGAAAATGAAAATGTCCGTAAAGAGCTCAAAATAAATCAAAATATTTTGAAAATGTTATGGTGTATAGAAAATGCTAATATAAACATTCAGTCAAAATTTCACGAAACTACGGTCATTTTTTTAAAGTAACAACAAAAACCAAATTCAATTTTGTGAAAAATTCCCGTTTTTCCTTAATTTTTCTTTGGTTTTTTTTGGCGCTTTTGAAAATTACTGGGAATTTTAACCTCCCTAATGCACCAACGATATTTACTTTCCAATCGAACAAGATACTGAAGTTAAAAAAGGTGGGTAAGTGGATGTCGCTCTGCTGTACAGTAGGTTAGAAGTGGGTCACTGTATAATGGACAGTATTAAATTTGAATTCAATGATATAATATCACTGTATAAGAAAAACGATTCTGAGTAGAGACGGTATATCAGTCTATGTATTAGACATATATATACTTATCTATGGTATTAAAAAAAAATTGACCTATAATAGGTACCTATAATAAATTCCAAATTAATCATATCATAATATCTATTAGGTACTTATAAGTTATAACGCGTTATACATCAACAAAAAACCGTGGTAAAATCATAGATATATAATAGTATACTTTAGAAGTTTCAAGTACCCACGAATAATATTATACAATCACAACAAAATAACTAAAAGAGTTATCCTAGGTTTTTAATATGTAATTTCGTCCAAATTTGTACTTAAAATGACTATAAAAATAAACTGTTTAAATGTATATTTTAGATTTTTTGGTAACAGAATTAATTACTTACGTGGAATCTTGTTTTAAATTTTTAATTCTTAGATACAAAAATTGAACATTTTATAAATTTTTAAGTACAAAATAATTTTTAAATTAAAATT
>NC_042495.1:85413172-85422267 GCF_005508785.2 Acyrthosiphon pisum
ATAGAAAATGCAAATATAAACAACCTGTGAAATTTCATATATCTACGGTCATTTGTTTTAGAGTTACACCAAAAACCAAAATCGATTTTGTTAAAAATCGATTTTGCGTAAAAATTCCCGTTTTTCCTTAATCTTTTTTTTGTTTTTCACGGTGCTTTTGAAATCTACTGGGAAATTTTTACTTCTGACCCCCCAAAGTACCAACTAGATTCACTTTCCTATCAGAAAAGATACTGTTGAAGAAAATTCAAGCACTTTTACTGTCCTAAAAGGTGATAATGACAAACACAAAAAAAAACACACATCATTGTAAAATCAATACATTCATCGTTTCACTCAGAATCTAATATCACTCAAAATATTGTATTAACTATAATTTTTTACTGTAAAAATGATAAAAACTGAACTGCTTTTTCAAAAACTAATATTGTAATTGTTATTATTTTGAAAATAACAATTAACAATGTTTACAAAAATAAAAATAAATTACTGTGTAAAATTTGAAAAATTAGGTAGGTATATAAACTAGAACTAATAAATGAATTACTATCCGTCTATCCTTTACCTCTATACGACTATACATGGTCAATAGAAATAGAGTGGTGGTGTGGTGACCATTTATAAACCATGATGTACAGCATATATGTATTTCAGTACCTACCCAGTACCCACTCTTAATATAATATATAACTTATGAGGTTCATTTTAGAATATGGAGCTGTTGTGTAGGATCCTGATAAGTCTTGCGGGATGAATCAAATTGAACGTATTGAAAAAACGTTAAACGTTAAAAAAAACGTATTTATCAACTTTGTTGCGTATAAATTAAAAATTGATAACCCACCCCATGACTAATCTCTAGTTATTCATCTTCTTGGCCTTCATATGTTAGCTGACAGAAGGCTAAAGCTAATTTAACTTTTCTGAGACGTCTTATTTGAATCTCAGACATTTTCCATTTTTAAATTTTAATAATTTTATACTTACTATACTAAATATCTATTTATCAGGTTTATATACCTACTTATTTTTAGTTTTTTATTACCAAAATTGCAATATGTTTTATGATTTTTCAAAAATAATATAAAAATGTTGCTATATAGTACATATATTTAAGCATATTTTGAGAATTTTGACTGCATATTTCGATAATTTTTAGTGCAACAAGTTAAGTTCTGAACCCCTAATTTATTTATATACGAAAACTGTAAAAACTTGGTTTTAATCTATACTTAAAACACCCCCCCCCCCACAATTTAATAATCCTAGCTACGCCACTGCGTAGTGATAGTATAATGTCTATGGTTATACGTGTTATCTTGTCACGTAAACATAATAATATGTACATATATAATATTATGACTATATCTAAATCCCGATTAAGCGTGCGCTGACGTAGCGATGACGCCACAAATACCCCTTGGCCCCATCCCACCGTACTCTACTTGACGAACGCCAATTGAACAACTATATAGGTATGTATTCTGTTTTCTTAAATTATTTTTAATGCACCCTATCCAATTGTTTAACTAGAACGGAAGAATAATGGTAGCTAGTATAGTTACTAAATGTATAATGTATATTATAATTTATAGTGATGGTAGTTACCTAATACCTAATGGCTAATACCTATATATATTATATTTATAATTTATATTATATCACTTATATTTTTTATACGTGTTTTTAATATACTACAGTGTATACTCTATAGTAGCCCAATCAACTATCGACAATCGTCAGTGTCAGATGTTCACGCAATAATCACGATCCATTCGCCCATAAAAATATATATAACAATTTACAATACAATATTACAATGTACCTATATATATATGCCTGTTTTTAATTAAATGCTAAAAAGATACCACTATTGATTTTAGTAGATTATTAATATTAATTATTTATTTATTAAATGATTAATTGTTAATTTAACTATAATATTATATTATATCATATCTAGAAAAAATGTTTTTATAATAATTAGAAATTTTTAAATTAGCTTCTTTATATTATATTATACAATATTGAATATATTTTATTTGATAAATAAAACACTATTGCACTTCCATTGTTGTTCAACTGCTAATAATTGGTATGCTTACCTACATCGTTTAAATAATATAATTAATTGTTTTACAACGCGGTTTACAATCAAAATACTTCCGAATAGGTACCTATAATCAACCATTAATCGATCAAATAACCTCATAAAAAATATTTAATTTTCTGTTATGACAATATATTATTAACAATTACCTATGAATTATTTATTACGAATAGACCAACCATCATACACATTTATTTCTAATATAATTATAATTCATTTATATTCTGTGATTTAACTAGCTCAGTATATGGGTCTGATTACGAGTTAAATTAGAACAAAGTTCAAAAAAAAAAAAATAATACAACAGACAACAACCATGATAAAAATTACTTGGTTGTTGACCAGTGGTAGGTAGGTATATAAATATAATGACAAAATGTCCATGAGATATTATCTGAGAATCGAGGCCGAGAGCCTAATTGATTTGCCCAATTATTAGCAATTGTTAACTATCTTAAACTTTCAAATCGAGGCTTTAGTTTAAATTATTAAATAATACAATAAACTGTATAATATTTATTATTTTAATTAAATTAAAATTTTTAAATTTTAATAATTTTATACTTACTATATTATTATACTTATGAAGTTTTCTGTTTGACGCACAATTTTAAGAATTATATCGCACTAGGTATCTGCAGCAGTAACTATTATTACTACTATTACTACTTCGTGTAAATGCCTGCTTGTAACTATTCGATTTGGCCAATATTACGAATTACTAGTGTTGACGTGTAGCGTGTTGTACTCACGCGCAGTGACAATGCCGGGAAGTGAACACTAAAATCGCCAAATCTAAAATACTATATCATTATATCAATGTGTTATTTCGTGTTCTGCTTACGAAATATATGATTTAATATGGTTATCTCTGTATAGTTGCTGTCATTCAAAAAATAAATAAGAGGTGTGGGGAAATATATAGATAAATGTATACGAGGGGATAAATGGGATTATTTATCGCCCTTGAGCCGCATTTGTATAATAAGTAATCTTTATAAAAGTAGCAATAAAAAATCGTATATTTAATTAGTATAACCTAACCTATATAAGCAATCTATACAGTGAACGGTTAAATAGGTACTTATTAAAATGTAAAGTGTTGTATTTGTTTTTATTATTTGTATAATATATCTATAAGGTATACAGGTACTTAGGTAGTCGGTACCTATATTTGGAATAGCAATGGACCATGAACTATAAGATTAAGTTCGATATTATCTTGATTATAACAACATAATATTATAGGTAATAGGTATGATATACGCGTAACGATTAAAAAAAAATAACATCCGTATAATGTATATATTGTACATTGTAGGTCTGTTTACTATTTGTAGGTACATATAAAAAACGAATACATAGTACATATTATTATCATCAGTGCAGGGGCGTATTTACGGAGGCGGATATGGGGACAAATCCGCCCCTATGGCTCTTTAAATACATGTTTATTATTATATAATATTTATTACATCGTAATCTGTAAGCTAAAATTCTTATCATCCACCCCCTACAAAAAATACTAAGTAGCCAGGTTTATAAAACGAGGTTGGGGGACTTGGTTTAAACTTTAAACACCCAAACCCAACGCCACTGATTATCATTGAGAATTTAGTTATAATATATACTATATTAATGATCAAAATTATAATTTTTTAAATCACGCATATTTATATAATATACAATATACAAGTGACGAGAGTTATTAACCTTATATAATAATCAATTTACTCGTAATTCATTATTTTTGGCTCAATTTTTACTTTTTAAGATACCTATACTTATATAGAAACCGCTTTACATTTTAAACCGAGAAATGTATTCAACTTTAAGTCAAACAATAAGCGAATTGATTGAGAACTCTTGCCAACTATAAGCTAAGTATAGAGATACCTACCTACAAAAATCAAAAAGTTATAGTTCTTAATTCATACTTTGTAGTTTGTAGAAGTAGACTTGTGTAGGGTTTCTACAGCTGACCAGGTGCAGTTATAATAATTTTACTGGTCCACTTTTTCTTAGGTATACTTTAGAATAATACTAAGACACTAAGTATTGTTGATATTACAATTTTTATACTATATAAATGTACAAGTATCGATTTGGTAGAATTTTAAGTATAAAAACGTTTTTATTTATTATCAGATGTATTTAATTGTCTACTTAATAAAATTGATAATTATTAAAATATGAATCTATTTATATAATATGAATGTATAATATAAAAATTCAAGCTCCTTATAATTCTAGATAAAATTATCTAAAATTTTTATTATAGGTGGTTAATGGTTATACTGTAAAATATTTCAGTAACCCTTGTTATTGGAAGTACAAAACCTGGTTTATATGCCGTATTTTTTGTAGGGTGTTATGACGCCCTCTTCACTGTTTCAAAAAAAAGTGTTATATGTATGATATACCATAACCACATACTATGTACAACTACAGTAGCGTAGCGTGGATTTTAAGAAAGTGTAAGCAGAAAAACTAATGTTTTGGAAATTTATTAGTAATTTTACAGTCAACTACAAATGTACACAGCCGCCGATTATCGCCTTATCGGCGATACAAATAATAATAAACAGGTTGGTACTGTGGTGTATGCAAAATCACAAGTAGGTATACTTACAAATTGTATATAAATACGAGCCCCCTCTACGACATTGTACGTAAGCCGTGAATAAAAAGATAGATAAATAAATAGATTTTCCAGTTTTTCCACCATCATAAACGTAACGGCCGACGACGATGACCAAAATATGGATGTGTTCATTATAATTGTTTTCTTATATTCTAAACATATTATTATTTATTATTTTTATTATTACAGAAACTTAAAAAAAAATAGTCAAAGATTTGATTTGAATTGTAATTTGTTATTATAATAACATTAATATTAACTTATTTTTCCCTTTTTTCAAGTGTAAGCAGTGCTTACAGTGCTTACATGCACGCTACGCCCCTGTACCACTATATATTTATCTGCTAAGGTACATATGGTCGCGGGCTCACACGAATTAACATAATATAAATAATATAAATTGTCGTATTCATATATTATTTAAAAAAAAATTTATTTGTAAAAATACGAGTAAAAATATGACATCATAGTATAAATCGCCATGGATATATAAAAAATTGAAACTGTGAAAACATAATATCATAGGTAGTATAAATCATAAGTCATAAACACATATTATTTTAATTTTTTCTGTACCTATTTATATTTATTGGCTTATATGTTAACATAATCTTTAATCGTTATTTCATTATTATTTATTTTATTTCTATAAATAGTATTCTTTCTCTTATTGGTTTTATGGGTACTCGTCGTTTTTCTAAACTACTTCTTATCAATATTGTAGTATCAGTTTGCATATTTTTGTGAGCTTCTAAAAATGTGTATATGTTTGGAATTTGGATGAGGAGAATCAAAAAATTTATAAATTTCAAATGAAAAGATTCGCAAGTGTTAGTGGTTCTTTATGAACTTGAACTTTTTCTGCACATAACTCCGGAGGAAATATACTGAGCAAACACTGTAGTTTTGTGTTCGTCTAGTTGAATAGCAGACATTTCAAACGAAAATGTTAAGTGAAACTGAAAATGTAACACGAAATGCGTCCGGAAAAAATCGAAGCCAATTATTCTCTACGAAGGCTACAAATTTCGTTTCCACAAACACTAAAAAACGATGACAGCGGTGGCCTTGCAGTGTCAAAAGTTTTAAGTGCTTTTTAAAATTATCTCCTTTAAATAAAATAGCTGAGAGTAATACTAATCATAACCACAATAAAAACGATGAAAAGTCGTAAATAGCCAAATATTAAGTAGGTAATTCTCTGAAAAGAAAAGCCATAGAAGACATTTCTTGCAAACCTTCAAAACTTATTGATACAGAATTGAAGAAAGGCGATGTATCAACTTTGATAACGAATATGATTTATCTTTAATTCGACACAATGTTTATCGTGCTCTTTCATTTGTACACCCCCCTCTAAAAAATGCATTAAAGAATTACATGCTGCTTTGGAGTCTATGAATATCAAAACTAACATAGGTGAGCCATTTTGGTTTATTAACGACAGAGAAAATTTTATAATAGGTTTTTCTACTACCCAAAACTTAAAAGTGCTGTGCGATGTAAATAAATTGTACGTAGATGGAACTTTCAAAAGTTGCCCTAAACAATTTTATCAACTTTTTACCATCCATGGCCTAAAAAATGATGTATATATTTTACCACTGGCGTTTTTTTTTACTACCCGACAATAAGTGTAATACCACGTACAAGTGTGCATTTCAACATGTAATTCGCCATTCCATGTATATTGGTCTAACGTGCTCTCCTACTGAAGTTGTTATAGATTTTGAACAAGCTACCCACAGTGTTGTAGCGGAAGTCTTCCCTAATGCAAAAATAAGAGGATGTCGATTTCACTTAGGGCAAAGTTGGAGGAGGAAAATTCAAAGTTTAGGACTCACGAAAATGTATAACACAAATACAGATGAAAGTTACTATTTAAAATTTTTTTTTGGTTTGTCATTTTTGGATTCTGACAACGTCATTGATTGTTTCACGGATGACTTTTTAGCAATATTGCCAGCTAAAGATGATCGGACTGTACAATTTACCGACTATGTTTTCGAAAACTATATATCCCCGGATGCCATGTTTCCCCCAAATATTTGGGCACAGTTTTCTACTAGTTATAACCGCGTACCACTAACAACTGTGAAAGTTTTCATTCACACCTAAATTCATCGTTTTACTCTAGTTATCTTAACATCTATAATTTTATTGATGTGTTAGTAGAAATTCATTCAGAAACGTATACCAAATGTAGAAGCAATGGAATAAAAACGAAGAAAATTTGTGAAAAAGAAGCATTTATAAGACAACAGACGACAAAGCTAGCACAAAAAGAAATAGAGCACTTTGATTTCGTTAAATCATTAAGTTTTAAGTTTTTGCCCAACCAATAATCTAAAAAAAAATCATTTTATCATAAATTAATATAAATTTTGCCTTTTTTTATAAATAATAATAAAAAATAAAAAAAACAAATTTTTCGGGAGACGACACAGCCAATCTCCTCGTGGTGTCTTCTGGGTAACGCTGATAGGCTGATATGAAGTGATAAATAAAATGTGACCACAACTCGTACGTCTGTTTCATAAGTACGGTACCTTGTCCGGGCTTGTCCATACGGTACCGTCGGTACCTATTAGTAACATAAATAACAATAGGTAATAACTCAATGGTAGTTCATAGATGAATGTATGCCAAATAAATTTGCTTTCTCATAAATCATAATAATACTCGTTGCAATAATACAATATACGTTAATACTATAGTAGCATAAGTTCATATAGCATGCTGAGAACCTACTAGATGTGCAATATCTGACGATTGATCCAATACCTATAGCAGTCAATATAATATGACTGTTAATGCGCCTTTATTGGGTAATTGGTGCTGCAGGGTTGGTAAAATATAATATATACTATCAGTGGCGGATTTAAGAGTTCAAAGAAAGTTAGCAAATCAATAAGAGGGGCCTCGTACAAAATGTGCGAAATTTGTGATCAATGGTAATAGGTAAAATGTAGAATACCTCTGTGAATAACTTAGTGGTGGATTCAGGAAGGGGGGGAGAAAAGAGGCAACATTTTATATAGTTAGTTTTGTATAGATTTATATATATTTAATATTATAGTTCACGCAATATACTAAGATAAAAACAAGTTATTTTCCATTGGTAGAGTAAAAAACATTTTTAGGAGTGTGGACAGTGTATAGTTAGGTAATCGTTAATGGACACCTACCAGCTATTGAAATTTCCCCTAAAATATGTGACTTACCTATTCTTAAAATAATTTATATTTTAAACAGGGTTAACGCTCGAATTTTTTATTCGGGTTAGGGTTTCGGCTGTTCAAACAGCGAAATAAAAAATTTAAACAAATGAAATGTTCGGGTTTTAACAATAGTTATTATTCGGGTTAATATATTGGTTAATACGAGTATTCGGAAGTCTAGAAAAAACACAACTTTTGAAGGCTGAGCCCCCCAAAAATAACCCAAAAACAAATTTAAACAAAAAATTATAAATTCCCAACACGAATGCGCAACATTTGTTTTAGACCAAACTTGGTTTACAGAAGTTACATTTTTCTAAGAAACTACAATGTAATATAATATAATATTTAAACTTAAAATAAAATACAAGACAACTAGTAGCGACGGTCCATATGGAATGTTGGGCTATTCAATACATATATACATACGATTTACGCATAAATATATATATACGCACTCCTTACATACACACGCGACACGTGCAACACATAAACAATATTCAACACCTCTCCGTTCAGACATTTAAGAAAAACAACACAATCAATTATCAGTGGCGCCAGATGACACCGTATATATAAAACCATAAATGCATTTTTACGTATATAATATACACATATATATTATATTCTACGAGGCCCCTTCGATAATTTTCCAATCGAGAAGTTCGGTCAAAACAAAACAATAAATTACCAGTGACACCTTTGTCGCACCGCATAAAATAAGAAAAAAACATCACGTATTAACCAATGCATATCAGAAGAAGGGATTACACCGAAGCCACATTATATAAGGACCCTACAGAATAGACTCGCCAGCCAGTATTTTTCAGAAGAAGACCCATGCACAAGGTCCACGCCAGTCAACATCACGACTCTCTTCCACTGCTGTTCAAGGGAGTGCTTATGGTTGTGCGTACCTACATGCGTATACAGTATATGTATATTGGATTACCTCAGCATTCGTTATGACTGTCTGAATTAGTTATCTCTCTATCAGACAAATTCGTATTATTCATTTTTCCATTCACCTACGTATTAATCTTTAAAATCATAAAGTTCTGTGACTATCATCATATCGTAATCCCGTTAAGTACATTACTATTACACAATTACACTTTGA
>NC_042495.1:85422317-85454982 GCF_005508785.2 Acyrthosiphon pisum
TATAAATCGAAATAATAAACGCACTGATTATTGCTCACATAAGGGGCCTAGAGTGTCGCTCGTTGAAATCGGTCTTAAGACTTTTGGACGTTGTTATTCGGTGACTGGTGCTCATGCACTGATCTAAGAGACGACGCGAAGACGCTGACCAGAGAGTGGTAGGCGACTTTATCACCAAGTTATCGTGAGCCTGGGAACTAGATTATTCTTTGACGGCAGATACCCTTTATTTTTTCTTTCCTTTTCTCTAGCGGCATCATAAAATAAAGTCACACACTTCCCACATTATAACGTCATAACTGCATACCAATATCTTAATTGTCGTTGATAATGGTTTTATTTGATGTGACCGATTTCTACAAACAACAGTCTGGCCGTTATTTATTATTCTGTAAGACTTTAGTTTATTATAATGGTGTGTGGGCATATCATTACATATTGTAAAAATATATCAGGAGCCTTGCATTCAATTTTCACGCTTTTGTACCCAACAAATATAATTTTATTGATATTTATAGAAAAAAACTACAAAAAACTACAAAAATTGAAAACTGACAATGTCCGTAAACAGCTCAAAAAGAGTCAAATTATTTGGTGCATAAAAAATGCTAATATAAACATTCCGTGAAATTTTCATGTATCTAAAGTTATTCGTTTTAGAATTACAACAAAATAATAAAATCGCTAGGTACATTGAGAAATCGAGTGAATATCCAATGTTGTTAAAATTTAAATTTCAAACGCTCATAAAAATTTAATTTGACTTTCTTATAGACACTTTTTTTTCGATAAAGGCACATTTTCGTGATTTTTATGTATTTTGTCAACATTTCAACTTTAAATGCTTATAAGAAAAAATTGTGACTGCATTTTTAATATTTTTCAACTTTAACAATATATAATAAAACTTTAAATCAAACTTTAAAATGTTATTAACATTTATAGAAAAAACACTTATAAAATTAGAAACTAAAAGTGTTCAAAACAAATCAAAATATTTTGAAAATTTTATCGTGTATAGAAAATGCTAATATAAACATTCATAGTGAGCATTTCATGTATCTGTTTATTTATTACATCAAAAACCAGAATTTATTTCGTCGAAAACCGATTTTGCTTAAAAATCCCAGTTTTCCTTAATTTTTATTTCATTTTTCCCTGCGCTTTTAATAAAACTATTGCAATTTTAAATTTTGATCTTCTGAATGAACTAACTAGATTCACTTTCCCATCGATTGAGATACTGTTGAAGAAAATCGAAGCAGTTGTACTGCCCCAAATACGGTGATGACAGAAACAAAGAAACATTTTTAAAATAAACATCATCAACACTAGTGACAACACATCACTCGCCGATCAGAATTTAAAAAAAATGGTTTCGCCTTTGTATTTTAGATTATGTAATTTTAGATTATTATACAAATTTATCTTATTAGTGGCATAGACGACAGGGGGTGCTCGAGCACCCATACCCCCCCCTGAATCCACGCCTGTTACCAATTATACACTTTTAAAATTTAAAAACATTTTAATTTGAAATCAGAAATTTTTAATTTTTAATTTTTGTATAAATTATAATTTTGATTTAAAATTTAAATATTAAGAATAATTAATTTTAATTTTTAACTTTTAAGTGCATTTCTAAATTGCGCGTTACTATTATAAAAAAAATAAAAACAATATTATCAAAAACGTTATTTGGAAACAATAGGAATATAAAGTTTTTAAAAACGTTGATTAAAAACAATGTGGAAAAATAACGTGTTTAAAAACGTTAAACAAAAATGAAAACGAAAAAATTAAAACGTTTTCCATCCCTGGTTTTGATATAAGAGTGAACCTATTAAAATCAAATTTTTAAATAACAACATTATATGTGTTGTCTAATTGGTTTCTTACGATATTTAAATTTTTTAATGAGTTATGAGTTATGATTATGTAAAACATTAATAATTGAAAATGCTCATAATTTACATAAAAATTAAAATATCGTTAAAAACCTGCAAGATAAAACGGGGATAGTGTTGAATGTTGATACCTAAAAGTTTGATGAGAGGCCGATTCACTCAAATCTCAAAACTAACAGCACATACTATTGAAACTGACGAATGCAAATTTGGTATGCGAGAACCCACGCAGACAGCATTTTGTAACGATAATATTATAATAGTATTATAATAACGTTAAACTAATATTATTCGTGATTATAATGTTATAATAATATTATTAAACAAAAAATTGCCGTCTTGCACATGTGCCTCTTAATAAAATCAATATTTCTTACCCTTATGAAATGGTGCAAAATCAATTGTCGTCTTTATAGATAAAAAGAGAGAATAAAAATAACAAACATTCAAAAAATGGAAATAATTTAAAACAGTTTAAGTTGATAGTCTTGAAAATATTGAACAACCATCAACCATAATATGAACTGAGTTTTGACTAAACACATTTTGTATTTCGTGTTAGGTTCTTATAAAAAAATCTTATCCACAATTTATCATTGTTTGGTCATGTAGTACTGTTATTAAACCTTTAAAATTAATGTAGCTAATATTTGGTTTTCTTAAATCTAAATACCATAAGATGAACTATAATACTTACTTAAATAGAACAATTATTATAATTATAATAAATATTATTAAAATAATTTTAATATGATAAATAAAAATAAATGTCATTCACATTAAGATATTTTTTCGGGATTAACCCTATAATTATAATAGATTGATAAAATAATTAAACTAAATAAATTTAAATAAGTACTATATCTATGTCTATATGATAAACTAAATGGCATACAATATAATCACTATTATAATTATTAAAATAATATTAATATAATAAATATAAATAAATGTCATTCGCATTTCACATTATGATATTTTACGGGATTGGCTTTATAATAGATCAATAAAATAATTAAAATAAGTAAATTAAAATACTATATAATATGATAACCTATATTCATAAAATAGAATCACTACTTTAATTATTATAATAATACCAATATAATAGATTAAAACAAATGTCATACATAATATAAAGATATATTTTTACGTTTTATAGGTTTTAAATCATTTTGACTTAGCTACGGTTCGTCCCGTCTACAATTTGAACTATTTTTCAACACCTGCGGCATTGGAATCCCTTCCAATTTCTGCAATAATTTATGGTAATAATGTATTAAGTATGTAATGGGTACGAGGATAACAATATTTTAGCCCGGTTCGTTCAGGCCACGCTGTTATCACCGTTTAGAATTAAATATCTACAAGTTGGCCGTTGGGTTTCTTAACTCGAACAGAATATAGTAATTAGTATTTAATATTGTATTATACTATAATATTATAATTATATTATGTATAATAAACATTTTCTGTCTAAGAAAGAATAGTACAGAAACACGTTAAAAAATATTCACTGTAATAATAATAATTTAATATTGTTAAAAAACATGCAATATTAACAAAATACCATTATTAGTGAGTCATAACTTTTAAATGAACAACTTTATTTATAATTTATTACAGTAAGACAGTTTTGGTCTAGACTATAGACACTGTTAATCATACCTACTAATTATTTCTTATTTGTATTATTGCAATTGTCTGTAAGTTGTACTATTTTATAGGTAGTGAGAAAACCCATTGGAAATTATTCATTTTATTGACTTTAAACCATTTTAGAAATGTGGAACAAAATACAACTCAGTGATATAGCCATAGGCACAACTGGTGAAATGTTTCAGGGGGGGGCTATTTTTTTTATAGAATTGTATCTGCTGCATAGACCCTGATAGTTTATATTTTAACTAAAATATGATTAAAAAAACTGGATGATCCCGAAAATTTTTGGCTCTAAATACTTACCAATAAGTAATAAACTTGACCGAAATTTGATTTTGAAAGATCAAATAATATTCTGCTTAAGAATATGAAATTAAAATAGTATTAGGTGTCATTCAAAAGAGTTAAAAATTGAAAAAATAGTAAAAATTTTACTCACAAAAATGGTCATATTTTTAAATGAGTAATGACTCAAAATTATGTAATTTAAAAATTTTATAATGAGTATCTTATGTAAAATGGATCGCCAATTCGCTCCGTAAAGTTTTATATTTATTTTACTACTATAGTAATAATATAGGTATTGTAGGTTAAATTAGTTTTGGACAAAAATTATATTTTAATAATAATCTAATAATATATTATTATTATTATTATTACTTATGATATTGTTATTAACTTTAAGTCAATACTGTCTTGCCGTAGAACGGTGTGAATAAGTTGGTATAAATATAAGCAATAACAAAAAATATATTTTAATATTTTGTTACTTTTAGGTACCTACACACCTAGATATTGGGTAGTTAAATTAACTCTTAACTCTAATCTTACAAACCTACCTACTAAATACTCTGTTTAATCGTTTTTTTTTTTTTTTTGTTTACTGAAACTTTGAGCGTTGATTTAAATATCCAATGTTGAACATAGAAATATCTCAAGCAAAAATTTGTAAATAGTAAAATTAAGATACTTTGTTTTTTTTATTGTAATGTATTTATACTACATTTTAAATCTGTAGGTCTCACTTTAAAATTTTGAAATAGTTAATTTTAAAATTGTATCAAGTTTTTTAAGTACCAATATTGTTAATGTATGCTAATTAGTCTTAAAATACTGGAGATTTTATTCAACAATGAACACTCCATTGTGAGACTTTAAAGTTTAAGATACTCTATTAAATAGGATTTTATATAATTTTTACAAAAATTCATTCATAAGTGTTCTAAAAAACAATATTTGAGACAATTGGACAGATGGAGCATGGACAAGAAAATTGTAAAGCAAGTAAAACTGTACGTTTGTACATAAATACGGATGAACTATGAATTTATAATTTAGCTGTTTATTTTGTAATCTATCTGTGATGTATCTTGAAATTAATGATATAACAACTAAGTATTATATATTTTCATAACAACACAATGAAAATATAATAATAATAACAATAAATTTATATAATATGTAAAACCTAGACAAATTTGTTATTGAAAAATAAAATAAATATATATATCTATTGTTTATTAATTGAAGATCCAATAGGCTTTCCTGTGATCTTGTTTATAAATTTATGATAAATTTCATCTTCTTCATTTTCGCAGAACTCTCTAAGGTAGGTTATCATTTTTTCCTGTAAAATACAATTTAGTCAGTATGATATAATTGGTTCAATTGCAACAAGGTATGTGTGCAATGTTAATCAATAAATTTACTTCGATTTTGGGGTTCATGATCGTTTTGTTTTTTTTTGACAACTTCCAGAGATTGACTGCCAACGTGGCCATTTGGATTTCATTTAAATCTGCTCTGACAACAACGTGCAGGAGTAATTCAAACGCTAATTTTGTCTATAAAACAAATTACAATTGCCATCAGTCAACACAATATTAATTATTTTTCTTAACATACTTGGCTATTTGGTTTATCCACCAGACTATACAACCGCTCAAGTATATTTTCCAACACCACGGTACAAATCGAGTCTACATCAGCCACAAACTGCGGTTCACGGCCGTACAGCACGTCATTGGAGTCCACTGTTGATACATCACAGGCATTAGCAATGAAAATTTGATGAATGATAAGTAAAACATTGTAAACCTGCATACGCGGATCCTATTTGATTTTTTTGGGATGTTGAGTGGGGTTAAGGGTTAGATGAGAAGGAAAAACTTTTTGCCCTTTTGGCGCTTTATTAACTTGCGTATATGTATTTTTAAGATTTTAAAGTCTCTGTAAGAAATTATAAGGAATCTGGTATAAAAATGTTCAAGCCTTACCTATAAAAATTAAAATATTTTAAGTAAGTACATGATAATTTTTAATTGTTAGGGATTTTGACGAATTTTGTCAAAATGTGAATTTCAAAGGGTTATAAACAAAAATTACGCTTATATATTTTCAACATTTTAAAAATATTTTAAGAATAACTGTTTGCGAAATTTTGTATTATATAGTTATATTTTCAATATTTTTGATCGAACTTAAATTTTTTTATCAAGACTTATTCGGGACAACTCTAAAATCAATTATGTTTTTTCGGCCTTTTGTCCTGGATCCATACTTTTAAACCGCAATATTATAAAAGGTTTACATAGGTACTTGCCATCGGGTATTCTATAAGGATACGTATCCAAAGTTGCAGTTGCCAATATGTCCAGCACGTACAAATAGAGCATGTGCGGTTGCATCGGATCGGTCCATGAATATTGTCTAATTGCTCTGATCAGCAGCTTCACCTGGTGCAACACTTCGAGATCGGGACAGTCCTGATGAACGATGTTGCGCATCATACATTATTATAAATACAAAATTAATATATTTATATTTTAAGAGCCACATTGTACGTGGGGTGTGTATGTTACCGGCACAACGAGCAAAATCGACAGCATTTGCTTCGTGTATGACACAAGTATGGGTTCAGCATTGATGACGAGCCCGTCTACTTCCAACGTTGCTGGGAAATCGCTGATCACTGTGGACGCTGCCTTAAAACACGCGTCCGCTGAAATTCAAATGGGACACTGAAGATGATTGATTTGTGCTTTATTATCGAAGCACTGCACCATATAGGTGCGATGAAGGCTGATAAAACTCTATGATTATAACTGATGATCAAAGTTTATACATTTATAATTCAAAATTGATAAATTTCATTCAAAATAAAATTATAGAATTTGTCAATAGTTATAGTAAGTATATTAATAAGGATTAAGATGATGTAGGTAATATTGATGTAAAAACGGGAACAATTTTATTATGGAAAAAATGTATTATTAATCTACTCCATATAGGTAGTCCATATTTTATTTTGCTAAGCTTTATTTATTTTTTGTTTGACAAATTCTATAAACAGGTATTTACAAAGGTGGGCAAGTTAATGAAAATAATTAACTCAAGTTAAGTTAAGTTAAGAGGACACAAGATCGATGAGTTAAAAGTTAACAGTTAACAAATTATAAATTTAACTCGATAAGTTAAAAGTTAATTTAGAAAAAAATATTAACTTAACTCAGTTTAAAAAAAGTTAATTAATTTTTTTTTTAAATTAGTATGTAAATCACATATAGAGTGAATGTGTCTTTCTAGTTTCTAATTTATAAATTATAAAAAACAATTTTATTGAACTTTTTTCATAATGTTTCAGTGGCGTATATAGGTACAAATTATTTTCACTATGGGCCAATTTATCAATAGTCAGCATAGCGCGACTAACATAGCCATAACTATACATTTATTATGGAGCTGATTAGTTATAAATACAAATAAAAATTGCAAAATTTAATTTTATAATTATTATGTAAAATTAATTTTTAATTCTTTTTTAAAAAAATATTGACAATTTCATATATACATATATATTTTAATGTTATCTTATTGTGAATTTAGCATATAAAAGTCATCAAAGCAAGTCCTGACAATCTAACATTTCCTTGTTGATTCTTCAAAACGATTTTAATCACGGTGAAAAACTGTAAACAGTGTATGTATATTATATACATGAAATGGTTTAATTAAACCTGCAATTTCACTATGGGCTCTAGCCTAGGGGGCCTCCCCCCTATATAAGCCACTGTACACTGTATACCCTTTTACTTTGCTATTATTTACTAATTTAACAAATATATTTTTTTATATCTTATAGCAATTGAATGTCATAATACGTGAATATGAGTACATGACCTTCATATACGTATATTATAAGTTATATACATAGGCGCAAATAACGTTTGGGATTTGGGGGGGGGGGGGGCTAAAGCCTTACTTTAATAATATTGAATAAGCTTAAAACAAAATGTAGGAAATGTTGGGGCCCTAAAGCCCCCCCTATTTGCGCCTATGGTTATATAACATAACAATTTGCAATTTAAAATTATTAATTTTATTAAAAACATTTATAACTGCAACTCGCATAATGTATAATTTATAACTTAATAAAATATATTAATAACACAAAATTATGTTATCAATATAAAGAACAGAAATGTTTGTGTTTTTGTATTGGATTATTTTTATTTTATTCTGATATAGTAATATTTACGTACAAACGAAAAATTTCAAAATGTTTTTAAATTTATGGATTTTTTTAAAATCAACTGGGAAAAGCTAAGTTATTTCAACTGTAAATTAAACTAGTTAAGTTCATAAGTTGATTAGAAAATAAACTAACTAGTTAAGTTAAAAAGTTAAAAAAAAAATTAACTTTTTAACTTAACTTTAACTTTTTAACTAGTTATAAATGCCCACCTTTGGGTATTTATTAAATGTATTTATTTTAAATCGTAGATGTTATCCTTATAAATGTTAAAATCAATTAATCAAAAGGCGCAATTTGGATAAACTTTTTGTAAGTGTTATTATTATATTGATCCACTCACCCCTTTATAGTACAGTTGTATAGTCGTACGCCTATACATATAACAATATACGTCACTAGATATAATATTAACATCATTCAAGAAAAAATTACTAGAGGAGCTTTAATAAAATTGTAGCACCCTCCAAAATTGCGCCTATGAATACACATTATATATCATTAACGATCCATACCTTGTCCGAGACATCCGTTCAACAGCGAAGTCTGTCCGGTTAAAATGTACAGTTGAAGTTTGATGAGCGGTGAAGTGATTGACGGAATGGTAATGTAACAGTAAGCGGAGCAAGCTCGGGCAAAAGAATTCTTAACTTGGGCCCTCGAAACCGAAACAGACAGGACCATAAGTTTGTTGACACACTAAATTATCGTCGAAAAGCGCATTATACAAGTATTTAGGTGTTCACTGTTTTAAGTCTTAAGGAAACTCTCGGCCTTATTCTAATAGACAGTGGGATGTGTGAAATACTACTACCGTATTTACAATAAAATAACATCATATTCTATTATTTAAAATACCAACATTTTAAGAGGAAGCAACACCCGTATGTGTTGTCTCCTGTAAGTGAGTTATGAGCATTTTTAATTTACATTTATTATACACAAATAAAACTAAACAAAATTCTGAGAGGGCTAAGCATCCTTACCTGCCCACCCTTTCTACACCTATGATAACCTCCACTATACTAGCTCATCGACATCCAACTTTAAACAATGGGAAAAAATAAGGCCTCTTCTACAATAAGGCCTGGTGTAACGAATAAGGAGGGGAAGAAGTGCTAACTCACCTGAACGAGTGCGGATTGCACATAGTCTAACCTAATAAACGCTCCTCTGGCTTCCATATAAAAATTTAAATATTTCTCTAAATCATTGCCGTAATTAACACGGAATATAAAACAGGCTATCAGGCGGCTTATTTGACGAACTTCGTCTTCGACGGTCAATGAGCTGAAAACAATATAACGAAGACGATTTTAAAATATGATATATTGGATATGTTTGGCGTTGATCATGAACTACGTACTCGACGGAATCGTGTAAGATCTTGCACATGTACATCAGACAGTCGTTGATCACGGGGTCGCTGGATGCGACGTTCTCACCTCGCGCTCGATACGCTTCCAACACGATCTTGCATCTTGCAGATTTATTCGTGTCCGATCCAAACATGTCCAAGTATGGCAATAAATAGTTCTGGAAATACATATTAAAAAGTATTTGATCTATTGACTTTACCTTACTTCAATATGGATGATGGGAAACTCACCATATGGAATGTATCCTCAAAATCTTCTATGTAATTCAGCAGGTGTTGCAAGATGTTGTGAAGCTGTGTGTGAAATCGTTCTATTCCAACGCGATTGCTAAGGTGTCTCGTTATATCATCCATGAAGACGCTTATTTCTTTATTCTTAAAGTAATAATCATCATTTATCATTAATTACATACATTAGACAAAATAGTGCCTTGTACCTGTGCATAACAATGCTGACATTAAAAATGCAAAGGTTTAAAAACAAAATAACTGGCTTTTGATAAAATGAACTCAAATTCATTAAAACTATCATTAAAAATTAAAAAGAAACAATAATTACATAATTAGGTACTCTTATAATAGTTAATAAGCAATAACTAATAACTGAATTGTTTACATTTTATATTCAAATAATTTATAACTGTTTTAACTTTTAACTAATTCTCTTTTGATCATTTTTCAAAATTGTAAAATGGAATCAGAATAATAGCCACAAATAACAATAACAAAAACAAAAACAAATTATAGTTAGCCTCTTGAGTCTTGAGTTTTAGTTTTTCAAAAATAATTTATTTCATATTTTATGAGTTTTAACAATTAAAGATCTATAACATCTAACAATGTATGGATTGTGGATGTATACAAATTGTATTGTTATTATTGAAGTTGAAAATCAGTCATTATGGATCATTCTATATTATCCAAAACAAACAATCATCCTGATTTGGTTAGGGAATTAAAAAGGTAAGTGACCAGTCATTACTACAGAACCTAATTAAAGCAGTCAGAGTTGAAAGTACCTATTTATTGACTATGCAATATTAAGATTAACTATAGTTTAAATATTGTGAAAATTGTATTAAAAATCAAGGAAGTCACTCTGCTTCATAGCAGGTGTCGAGTTCTTAAATGTACCTTGTCATTGAGTGGGTCACAGTAATGAATGCATTAAATTTGAATTTGAAAATGATTCTGAGCAGAAATGATCCGTCAGACTATATTTCTTAGGATTTTATTATATATTAATTTTATTATTAGTAATAAACTAATTCGGTAAGTTGAACTAATTTTTAGCAAAAATAAATCGCATATAATATTATATCACTTAAATAGTAAAGCAATTATTATATTGTAACTAACTATTATTAACTTATAAGTCAATAACAATATGCAATAAAATGATATGAATATTGAATAGGTTTATAGTATAAATAACTTAAAAGTTAAAACTAATCTAAATGTTTTTGATAATTTCATTGTATATAGTAAATAATAATATAAAAATTATATGTAAAAATATGTAGCTCTGTTATAAAACTATGATTGCATTAAACTTGAATTCAATGATATAATATCATTGTATAAGAAAAATGATTCTGGGCGGAGACGGTTTGTCAGTTTGGATATTTTATATTGTTATTATTTATTATAGACTGTATGTTGAATCAATATTATGATATTAATTTTTTTTATTCGTTTCTATCGTGATAAATAAAGCGTTATCTTATTTATCTCCCGGATAAAGAAAAAAAATAATTAACACAATAGATAGAATCGTCCAACAAAAACGACATTGTTTTAACAGTGGACAAAAAAAAATTTAAACAAATGAATATTGAAGCATATATCAATGTTTATTGATTATTTTGCATTTTTTAAATTTTTAAGAAAATATAATGAGAATATTTGAAGGTTTTTTAGAGAATATTAGCATCATATATAATATGGTGTTTTAAGAGAATATAAATCCAGTTTTTATATAATCAAAGCTTCAATTCAAGTTAGTGATTTTTGAATTACAAAAAAAAAAATTAAGAAATAAAATTGATTTTGTCGAAATCTAGTTAAGCATAAAAATTACCATTTAATTGGTAAATTCAAATAATTTGATTATTTTAAGTTCTGCACATTTTTTTAACCTCCTGAAAGTATTAATTAAATACGATTTTCCACCATAAAACCACTCTAAATGTTGAAGACTGGAGCACTTTTATTGCTTAAAGAGGTGGTGAAAGAATAATAAAAAAAAAAACACATATTTAAATCTAAAAGTACCTACTGGAAACTAATGTTGCCAATCAAATCTTGGATTACTAATAGGCATTTTTAAGTTTATTAAAACTATTTATGATAAGATAGGTGAACTATAATGAATAATTTACCTTAAAATGTTTTACAATGAAGTATATCCATGCTTCGGCACATGCCATAAACCTTTCAGAGTCTTTAACTTTGTTCACCATTTTCCATGCTTCTCTAAAAACATTTGGTGCATTTGGTACCAAATGACCCCTTAAACTCATACCAAGATTTTGTATGACTAAAGTTTGCGGAAACACTAAATACAACGTTTATAAAAATAAAATATGCTATAGTTGGCATGCATAAATAAGCAAAATTCATACTAAATTGGATAAGACACAATTAAAAAATAGAAACAAACCATCATATTCCCATTTGCTTATAACATTGATAAGATATTCTGCTTTCATTGAAAGGTAATTCCCGGGAAATGCGATTACTACAGAGTTGATTAGAAGGCCACTGAAAATAAAGATACACTATTTAAAACATTATGTTCTTGAAAACAATCAGTAAAGCATATATATTATAGAGGCAGTCAAATAGTGGTGGGTGAGAAGGATAGATCCCCACATGACCATTTTTCAATATTTATAATAATATAAATTATAAATTATAATTTTTAAGATGAATTAGTGAATACTAATAAATTATTCGACTGCCATTGATATATTATATAAATTTGAAAAAAAACATACTGGAGGTTTTGTAAAGTACACCATCTAACAATCTCATTAAGACTATGTGGATCTTTACCAGCACTCAATCCCTTTACTATCCACTCTAATGCCGGACACAAAAGTTGAAGAAATTTTTCCATGTTCATATTTTGAGTTTGAATTTCTTTGCACACAAATCTGTTATTTAACTTTGAAAAAAACACACATTCAATTAGTTATAGTAAGTTAGTATTAGTTGTAGTCAAATTCAACAAATTGACCTAATAAAAATAATGATAATTTACCTGCTTATATGTCAGTAAGATATCTTTGAAGCTTTCTTCAAAATAATTTACACTTAGATTTATCGAAACACCAATTCTGCACAAATAACATCGTGCATACCATGCGACTAATGGATTACCAATACCTCTAACCATTTTTATAAGTCTTAATAGAGCCACATTTTGTTCACTGTTAAAAATAAAATTATTACAACAAGTTTGTGATAAACAGTGTAACATTAACTAACGCTGGTTTAATGAAACGATAACTGCGTAAAATAGCTGCTTCGATATACAGTCTAGGTATAAGTTCACGGATGGATGCAATTTTATAAAACCAATTTTGACAAGTTTCTTTGGCAGCATCTGGCACCATGTCGGGGGTGAATTTATCTGGAAGCCTTGTTACACAACCACTAAAATAACAAATTAAAATAAATAATTTGTTTTTTATACTATAGCTATGTAGGTATACATGACAACACTTATCACACTCATCACCCAATTTTTTCTTTAATAATGAATTTATTAAATTTCTGACATTTGGAATTTTTAAGTATACTTAATGTCTTAATGACCATTTTTTTAATTATTTATATTTTTTAAAATATCATTTAAAGAGTGTTGTGGGGTAAGCTTCTTTTTTTCAAATAATAACCAACATTTTTTATTGTAAATTGTCAAGCAAATAGCTTTTTTAAATTGCTGAATAATACTTTTTTTGAGTTCTTCAGATTTACAAACTATACAGTGAGTCCCAGAAGTATCACCCTTAGTATCTCTGTGGAAAATCAATATATTTAAATGCAGTTTTCTTTACAGTCATAAGTATGGAAATTCTGATTGAATAGCATAATATTCGGTTTGTTTTTTTCCAAAATTCAAAAATTATTAAAAAAATTTTTTAGGCAAATAAGTTTTTTAAATTTCCAAGATAGCTATTTTGTTGATCATTTTTTTTAAAACAGTTCAAAAAATAAAATATTAAAATTTAATGAAAATCACCCAAATTAGGGCTAATTTTTATTTTTAATTTTAGCCGAAAAATCAGCGTGATTGTAATAATTAACATGCGAATCGTATTTTTAATGCTGTATGCATAGGTAACATAACTATTATTCTTAGAAATTTACAATAATAATTAGCACTAACTTGAACAATTTTCATTACATTTTAATATTTTATTTTTTTGAACTGTTTTAAAAAATACAATTAGCAAAATGGCTATCTTGGAAATTTAAAAAACTTGTTTGCCTAAAAAAATTTTTTGGTAATTTTTGAATTAAAAAAAAAAAAAAAAATCGAATATTATGCTATTCAATCAGAATTTCCATACTTAAGACTGTAAAGAAAACTGCATTAAAATATATAGATTTTCCACAGAGATGCTAAGGGTTATACTATACGGGACTTCTGGGACATGTAATGTATAGTATACTATGATCCTTAAAAATAGTTTTAAAAAATATAAGATAGATGAAATCTTGAATATAATATTTATTATACTTTGAGAATTTTTACAAATACAAAATATTAATAGATTAATTAAAATTTTTAAATCAAGACCTTATAATCTTCTCTATACCCATTATTATTGTCTTGTTATCTTTAGCACACAAAGTTAAATTATTAAAAAAAAAACTATCAAAACATTTTCAATAAATAATCCAGTTATCGGATTAACAATTTATAGGAAAAAGGGTAAATTTTACCTGAAAAAAATATGTCGGTATTGCCCTGAGAGATTTCTTAAAGTATATTGAAAATTTAAGTCGAGATTTAAGTATTTAAAAATATTATCCTTAAGTATATAAAAAAAATTCAAAAATTAAAGGAAAAAATTGTGATGAGTATACTTGATGAATCACTCTGTATATCTAATATATTTGTATGTATCATACTCAATCATTTCTGATTTTGATTGAAGCCTCTTGAATACTAGATCTCCAAATAAGTCTAACAGATTTGTTACTAGAACAAATTTACTTGGATAAAATTGCAATGGTGAAGTGTAGCTCAAAATTTTCGTACACTGAAAAACGTTTTCCCACGTGTTAGACTAGTTTAAAAAATGTATTCAATACAACTAAAACTAATAAATACCTGTATGACTATTTTTAACGCTTTTACTCTTTGTTCATTATTCCATGCCTCTATAATTTCTTTACCTAGGTTGTCCATGTGTGTCACAAATTCTTGTTGTGTTAGGTCGTATAGTTCTTTTTCTGAATACTCCATCTGGTCATCAAATTCTTCAAGTTCTTCTAGACGTGATCGTATTGTAGCACTCTGCAGACTTTTTGAAACTGAAATAATGATAATATTTATGATGATGATAAAATAGTAGTATTTCAATGTATCAACCAATTTAATTTATTTACTCACATGTATGAAATGAGAGCTTTTCAGAAGTCGTATAACTGTTTAATATACTCTGTTTAAAATGAGACCAAGGTTGAATGTCATCAATACAACCATTATCTGTCTCATCAAAATCAGTGGGAATTAATTGGGCAGGTCGACTAAGTGGATCATCCCCATAAGTAATAGTGGATGATAAGGGATCATTAACAAGAACATTTTTACTGGTTACCTAAGAAAATATTAAAATGTTTATAATAATAAATGGTTAAAAATGTAAGAAAATATATTTTTGGATCGTAAACATGAGTAGAAAAATAAAAATGATCAGTTGTTATATATTGAATAATGAGTAAGAATAATCATGAATTATAAAATTTATCTGTTTAAATCTAAAGATATTTCTTAATCAATATAATAAAATTGAGGATTACAAATTTATTTTATTAATTTTTAATTTAATTTAATAATTATTTAATTAGGTAGTCAAAATTCAAAACTTAAAGATAAAATAATATAAGATCCATTATTTTGTTGCACTTTTTGATTTATGAATGTATTTATATTATTTATAAATAAAAAATATATAATATCACTATTCACTAATGCTATTCCAAAACAACTGTGCATACATTTAATTGCGATAGACATAAAATTCTGATTTCAGTCAAAAATAAATAATACAATTACATTGTTTTTAAATCGTAAATGAGTACAAATATTCAATATGTAAAGACATAGAATTACATACTTCAGTTAAACTTTTCAGCGGATGATTTACTCCACATTTTTCTAGTAAGCATTTTTGCTTACGCTTGTGGTTAATAATTGGTTTACTGTACCTGTTGAGTTAACAAAATAAAGAAAATAACAAAATATGTATTGATACATATTGGATTTGATAACATCACAGCCTAAGGTCTACCGACACTCACCAATTCCACTCATATGTACGGGCCGAAGACGACGACATATTAGCAATCTTAACTGTGTAACTATGACAGCATATTGGTTCAACAGTCAAACATCTAGCAAACGACAGTATTCATTGTGATCCGTAAAATAAGTAAAAATCGAAACCGTATACAAAATAATATTTTTTTAAATAACTACTTAAATATAAAATTGTGTAACTGTTAATGCCAACTAAATTTTTTGAAAATATAGGAAGTTAAAAGTTTTGTTAGGAATTTGTTTAATGTTTATCTATCATTACATCACAAGTTGTAAAGACGTAAAGTCCTAAGTTATGTATACCTCCCAGCGTCCACGGATTAATATTATGAATTTATAAAAAGTGGTCAGCAGTCTGATAGGACGTATCCCTATCACATGTCCTTATCAGTATACCGGTTGTTACTTGTTATCATTTAAGCAATTGGGCAAGTTCTCTATTCTGTGAAGTAGGCATAGATATACAACAAAAGTTAGATAGTACCTCAGAGTTGTCAGTGTTTAAAAAATCTATATAAAAAAAGCAACAGTAGTTAAATTACTGAAAACAAATTATGGAGGGCAACACGGAAGCCCGTAAGCAAATTAATATCATAAAGCAGAAAAAAAATGAGATAAAATTAAATAGTACCTAAGTATTCTCTAAAGACTCAACGAAGTTAAAATATTTATATTAAAAAATCGATTGAGTTAAATTTATGAAAAAAAAAATGAAAGGGGATCGTAGACACCCGCAGGTAAATGCGTTTTAAGAAACAAATAAAAAATTTTAAAAAAATCATGACGCCTGGTTAATGAATTTGAGTTACATAATTAAAAAAAAAAATTGAAGGGGAACGCGAGAGCTTGCAGGCAAATGCATTAATAGAAGTAAAAAAAAAAATGAGATTTATTTATTTTTATTTGTAATAGCTTTAAGTACATTAACTATCATAGCTCAACAATTAACTTAATTATACAATTATACAGTATTGATATAACAATAACAACGATAAATTTGTAAAAGTGTTATATTTTTATAAGTGAAACGATGAACCGGTTTAATTAAATAATAATATGTTAGTGAGAGAAAAATAAGAAAAAAAAATGGATCAATATTAATAGGACAAAATTCAAAAAGTGATTAAGGAGAAATCGTACCTTTGGCGATAATAGCATTTAGGACTGAAGAGAGAAGTAATATTAGTGGACTGATAAATTAATTTAAGTTTGAAATGAAATGCGAGAACGATACAGAGATATGTTCCGGAGGAGAATTTTCGTCGTTGGTAGCTTCAGCGTACGTTTTAGTATGCGATTTTGGATATGAACCAGGAACCATAGTTGGTATAACTCTTGCAGAGGCTGACTTAAAGATTTGACACCCCTTGTAGTTGGCCGTGTGGTCCAAGGAGCACAGGGCACATTAAGCTGGACTGTTTCGATCCTTGGTGCAATTTACTGAGTGGTGATTTTCACCACATTTGACACATCGAGAGGTATGATGGCAATAATTTTGGGTGTGGCCATAAGACTGACAATTATGGCATTCCGGAGGGCCGTGTTTTTTTCTGTGAGGTTTTTCTACAACCACTTTCGTGTTATGCAATGACGTAATGTTATGAATATCTTTATTATTATCATTCCAAAAAACTTCCACAAAAAATAGTGGAAGAGGATGCCCGTTTTTATCCTTGAGGTCATAGGCGCGACTAGACTTCATCCGCAGGGGTAGCCTAACTAATGACCGGCGCCACCTAACCTAACCGAAAAAAACACCCATTAACCCCTGGCCGCTACTAATTGGGGGAGGGGAGGGGTGTAGTCCCACCAATTTAACATTTATATAGCTTAAAAAAGTCTATATATTCAAGTTATCTATAGCAAAATTCTATAAATAGTATGTATATAGAGGTACCTAATATGTTTAATAATAAGAAGAATATTGAACAACACATTATATTTATATTATAAAACAATACGTATATCATTATAAGTTATAAGTTATAAGTTATAACTAGGGCTCGGATGTTGTCGCACTAAAAATATTATAAAATTGATTGCATTATTGCTGTAAAAAAAACCCAAAATTGCACTTAAAAATTGCAATAAAAAAATATTTTGTACCAAAAAAATTTAAAAAAATATATTAACAAATTATTTTTTTAAGTAATATTATAAAGTTGTATTAGATAGGTTTTAAACGTATAGATAATAAAAAAATTCAAATTCAAATTCTCGTCAGTTGTCATAAAAATTTGGTAAATTGTCCGGTCTTCTTAATTTTTCAGAAATCTACAAATAATTCTATTAAAATTTAAAACTCTTTATTTAAACTATTTTTGATTTGTTTTTTACACAAAATTATGTTATCAAGAAATAGAACAGAAATGTTTGTGTTTTTTTATTGGATTATTTTTATTTTATACTGATATAGTAATATTTACGTATAAACGAAAAATCTCAAAATGTTTTTAACTTGATGGATTTTTTAAAATCAACTGAGAAAAGCTAAGTTATTTCAACTGTAAATGAAACTAGTTAAGTTCATAAGTTGATTAGAAAATGAATCAACTAGTTAAGTTAAAAAATTAAAAAAAATTAACTTTTTAACTTAACTTTAACTTTTTAACTAGTTAATATGCCCACCATTGCTTATTGGTCTAAATGCACGATAAAACGATCCGCTGTCAACAGCCTCAGAAAAACAACCACGTGGTTGGAATTCAAATCGCGCCGCGTCGCCGTGCCTCTCTAGATGCGTCCATAGAAATCATATATTAATATATCATATATCATATATTAGTAAAACAATAAAATATGATCACACAGCTAAACGACAACACGGCGGTTTGTGTCGGCAATTTAGCTACACCTCTCTTAATTTTTCAGTATTTCATGTCTCTTTCATGACTAGTTGTTCTTATTTAGTTAATCATTTTGACTATCTCAGTGCTTGTTTTGCAAAAGTCAGAGGATAGTATTTATTTTTTCCAAGCTTATGTTCACTACATTTTTATAAACATCTTCGATTCAAATATTATTTCAATTTCATCAGAAAAAACTGCGAACGCTGATATACGTTTTGACTTTTGAGACTACTTTGTTATAAAATTTGTAACAATGGATACACCACTGCCCTGGGAAAAAGGCTATTCCTTACTCATGGTGAATTTATTCAAAAAATAGATAGAGAAAGTGTTGAAAAAGTTAAACATGGAGACAGAGGCGGTTTGAATGTATTGTACTTAGTGGTGCAAGATATAGACACCCACCCACCCACAGAGTAATATAGAGATGCCGTTCGAAAAAAAAAGTGAAGCGGAAAAGGTGTATGTTTGCCAGTGTTGCCTATCTAGTGGAAAAAATTATGTTTTCACAAAGTGTACGATAAAATGAAATCACATTTCGTAACTTCATTGCATTTTTTTTTACATATTTTTGAATTTTTAAGTGTATAAATATGTGCATATTTAGCAATAATTTTTGCATAAAAATCGGGGCCCTAGTCATAATATATAATAGCTTATAATAGTTTTGCTCTTTTGGTGTACGATTGACAGTCTTGTAAAAGATACTTTTAAAAAGTATTCAATAGTACAGATACAAATACTTATTTTCAAAAGTATTTAAAATACGTATTACTCTATGCACCCACCCCCCTGCATCATAGAAATTATAAATACGCTTTCAACATTTTCATCAGTGATTATCATTTATCAAATTTCATTGATTAGGTACTTCATTACTTTATTGAACATTAAAATTAAACATTGCGGTCAGCACATACTCAACCAAGACCACCCACACACCCCCCTAATAATGGTGGTGCAGTGCACCAAAAACAGTATACTCAAACCACCTCTGCATGGAGACGCAAAGAAATTAAAAATATCCAGGACGTGTAAGAAAAGTTATTTTTATTTTTTTATAATTTTTTTTTTTTTAAATTTAAGTATTTCACATATATTTTGAGATTGGTATTTAGTTCTTTTTAAATTACAACAAATAAGTGATTGAGCATAGGTTATAAATGGATGTATATTTAAAGATTTTTCAGGTCGTTAGTCCCACGTTAGTGGACCGATACACTTCATGGATCGCGGTATTTCGATTTTCAAAATTATGATTTACTAAATTTAAATTTTCAAAGATTTTTCTTTGTAAATAATGCTTTTCTAAATTTTCACTCCGTATATAATATATTTTTTCCAAAGTTCAAATTTCCTAGTCTTGCAATGCGTAACGCATCCGTTTTTTAAACTGTGAAGTCCGCGATCATACGCAACCGATTATTATTAATTATTATATATGTCGAGAATACATTAATTATATTTGATTTTAGAGAAAACCGTCACCTACAATATTTTTAAAAATTGGAATTTCGCTAATTATGTGTGGGTACGGGAACAGATGAAAAAAAAATATGTAAATTCGCTTGTAAAATGTAAATTTAAACTCATTTACATAATATCGTCAAGGCGACCGCGATTGCGGCAGTGGCAGGTCAATGCCGTGTTATGGTTGGGGGGCCAGGAGGGGTTGATATTATAGAAGTGTGTACGGCGCGCGAGTACGAGTTCAAATGTCGGTCGACCAACTGCCATTGACCCAATACAATAAACAACACGTCGCGATTCAGGTCTTAGACCCCAAGATGCGAATTTTGGTAGAGCGAACGACCAACCACTGATCTACAGATACTGATAGCGATAAATAATAATATATTGTAATCATAATTTTTACCACGGTACAATCGAGGATTACTGTATTTGATAATAATACCTATGACAATTAATGACGACCATAGAAAAGTAAATAACGATGGTATTGCGTGTGATAGCCGATAGGGAATAGGGATATGATTGAGAGACTGAAAATAATCAAAATGTATAAAACAGAATGTTTTTGTATTTTATGATCAGTGGTATGACCATATTATTATATATATAAAAAATTCGGTGGGGAAAAAAGCGTACCGGGTTGTTAGTGCCATGAAATTATGGTTCAATACTCCTCCACTACTCCAGTGCTTTATTTTTCATACTGACTTAGACCAACGTATTTAAAGATGTCATACAACTAACTACCTATAAGCTTTAGCATATTATTATGCTATAAGCCTTCTTGTTGTTATCATTAAAGTTAACTTATAGCTTATATTAGCCCATACGTAGACTTGTATAATACTACACTATTATACATTATATATTTATATTACACATTTACTCTATTAAAGTATATAAATCTGTGCTACTATAGTGAGATTTGCCAAGTAGGCAATGTTTACTCATAGATATATACATAGAAAAATATAAATATAGATGTATACAAAACGTAAACATTGCATGCTTTCAGCATTGTATACGAGTATAATATGACGGGTAACTTCTATCAATATAGCCATTGTCCATTTGATCTGTCTACCAATTGTTGTACATAACTATATAGAAACATTGATACAGAATAAAATATTAATTAAATAATAAATATCATATTTTATTTTATTATGACCTTATCGTAAACTACAGTGATACGCGTTATCAAAATTGGAACAATACTGTGATTTTATTATCATCATCATCATCATCATTGAGACATAGTGGTTGTGTTGCCATTCGCCAATTCGCTATTCGCCATAGTGACACAGTCCAATATTGTCTATAAAAAAAAATCTAAATAGATAGGTAAATACACCCGGACGGCATATTATGTTATACGTCCAACACGCAAAAGAAGCTCGTCCGGCCGGCCGACCGCGTACGAGGAAATCGTGACGAACTTATAAGTTTTAAAATTCGGTCATTATCGTGTTCTCATCTCCCTTCTCCCTTACCACGACGGCGGACGGCCCCCACTCATCGAATATTTTCATCTTTCTCCTTCGCCGCGTCTGGTCACTGGCAAGAGGGAACAACAGAGCCTAAGCAGAAAGGACGTGCAATAACGTGTGTAACGTAACCCGCAGTGAGAAAAACGTGAACAGGTTGTGTACTTGTGTGTGAGAGACGGAAACGAAAACAAAAAAATCGAAACAAAACAGACGAATTTCATCTCTGGACGTAAGTACGTAATTACGTAACAACGGTCAACGGTACCAACTGGCAACTACCAAAGTGTTACCGAACAAGTGATCAGGCACACACGGCGACCGACCTGCCGCCGCCGATCCACTGGCGTCCGAGTTTATACTAATAAAAAAACAACAGTTCAGCCGAATTAGCGACAGGAGCAGCGCATATAATTTAAAACTCAAATGCTAATTTCAGTGTCAAGTTGAAGGCGTCGACGAAGTCCGTCATCGTAGCCTCATTATTTTCCTTGTGAGTATCTCGTAAAATTATGAGTTAACAAGTTAAATTGGGTTTAACCGACGTTCATTATTCTATTAGAAGGAGATAGGTTAATAAATAACAAAACAAATAGTATTGGACTTTGACGTTTGTACATAGGTAAGCATTTTCCTTTATTTTCCATCAGTTTTGTAATCGTTTTTACGGTTTTAACTAGTGTTTAATATCCTGCGATAATCAGACCGTCAGCACCCTAGGTCATTGTTCTGGAGATTGGTTCTACACATTTTGTTTATTTAATAATGTGGATAGTTCATCTACAACATCCAAGTTATGTATCCCTCTTTGATTGTTGATTTTATTTTCCCAATGTTTCTTTTCCTAATTACCACTAATTATTTTTGACAGTTTTACTCATAGAACTAGTCAATAGGTAGGTCTGGTTTTAGTCTAATCATATTCGACATATTCTTATATGTTTATGTAATTGTTTTTTTGTAAAAATATTAAAGTATTTGAAACATTTGATAGTTTTCTTTCCAGCGTTCACCAAGATGTTAACCTGATTTGTTTATTAATTTAAATAGATATACCTAATTTTGTTATTTCATTACTATTTGACAGTACATTTTTTAAATAATTGCATTTACATCACTCATTTAAATAAGTTAATTAAAGCTTTAAAGTATGTCAGATTATTTTTTAGATTAATTTTATCTGAAACTTTCAAACAAATGGAATGTCTGTATATTAGTATCTAAAATGTATTTAACTATTTAAGTTAAATATTGCAAAATATTGAAATATTGTGTTTTTCTTATTATTTCATTTTAGATATTGGAACAACTTTAATCATTATGCCTCCATACAATTCTGTAAAAAGTCTACAATCTTTAGCACTAGAACAGACATGCAAATACATATTAAACATATCTAACAACATAAAAAAAGATGTGAATGGTTCACGTGAATATTTTATTAATAATGTTCATGCTTGGGCTAGAACCAACATCTTGAACTATACCAAAGTTCTATTGTAAGTCAATATTTAAATTAATTATTAGATTTGTTTATTAATTAGTGACAAGGATTATGTTATAATAAATTCAGAATAAGGAATTTTAATTTACAAATTCAAGACTCAAGTTGGAAAACTCTTAAGGCCGTTTTTACAATGTCCGGTTAAGGCGTGTTTGAATGCAGTATTTCTTTTATGTTATCGATTGAATTCTGTTGGTTAGTTTTAACGGATACTTAACTGGACAATGCAAGAATGGCCCTTGGCCTTTTATATTTATAATAAATATAATATATAATACTAAATTGTGTTTTACATAATATTGTCATTTATTAATTAAATATTTACATATTATGTTAATTTAGGGAAAATGGTGAAAAGGATAATGAAATTTGGAGTGAACTGAACTGTCGAATGATTGACACAAATCCATACATAAAAATATTGAGTGCTAAACTTAGCATATGGCTAATTATATTAAATGCCATGTTGGACATTGGAGTTGCTCGATTACCACATTTATATCTTTACGCAGGTATGGAAGCAGAATTCCACGAGTTTGTTTCTATATTGAACCGTAATAATACTCATCTCAAAGAACTGTCTTTGACCTTTCTAGTAAGCCCTCATTGGTACCTTTGCATTTTGAACACTGATAATTTATTGCCTAATATTTTTTTGTAGATGTCAAGTAAAAGTAATTACACACCAGCAGTGTACACTTCAATGTATAACCTTCAGAAAACATTTCATGAAGGTCTAGCATCAAAACTTGTTCATCTAAAGCTTGGTTCTATTTGTGATAATGCAATACTGAAAACTATTGGTGAACATGCCTTATGTTTAAAACATTTAGATGTATCTGGTTCATGGAATGTCGATGAAACAGGCATTAAACATCTATTGTTTAAAGTAAAAATTCTTTCTCTATGATATACCATACATTACAGAGTCTAATGTAAACAATGTGCCTTTAGAACGATGTATATGTGGAGACAATAAACGTATCAAACGAAATATTATGTCAACATCTCAGTAATATGTATGACAATAAGTCTTTGTTGAATAACTGTTGTTTTACTCTGGAAGAATTGCGGATTCAGGATACAAATACGGAAGATGCCAGTTTACTGATGATACTTGCATGTGTCAAGAGCCTAAAAGCCTTAGGTGGTTTCCTTTATTTCAGGTAAGACAATGACAATCATTAATATTTTTGAATAAAAAAAGAAAGTAAAATACATTTGGTTATTAGGAACATTGGCGATGCTTTGGTGACTGTATGGGAGAACTCTCCCAAGCCACGTATATTCCAGTTGACTGAGTTGTATGATATGCAGTTGACAGGCAAAAAAATAGCCTCACTCAAGGAATGCCTACCATATCTAAAAAAGCTGTACACTCGACTGTCATGTGTCTGTACACCTGAAGATTTTGCAGATCCTGAACAGGGATCTATGTTTTGGGGCCGTGTAGAAACACTAACTATTGATCTTGATTACATGATGAATTTTCATTTTATCAACTTTGTGTTTAACTATGGTCGTAACTTGTCTGAACTTACTATCCTTGATCAGGTAAAATAATATACATCAAATAATTTATATTTATATGAATGTCATAATTTAGCATTAACATACAATTTTAGTTATCTAATATATAAAAATCACGTGTCACAATATAGAAAATGTATGTTGCCAAACTCCTCCGAAACGGCTTGACCGATTTTCATGAAATTTCATGTGTATATTCAATAGGTCTGTGAAAGTGAAATAAACTATTTTTCATACCCTTAGGTCCAACCCGGGGAGGTGCTCAAACGAGGATTTTGAGATTTATGGTGGAAATTTTTGTTTATAAATGGTTGCTATGGTTTTAATGTTATAATAATAATTATTGGTTGTCATTGGTTAATTCAGTTTAAATCAGTTAAATTATTATTATTATTAATTATTAATGACGTATAACGTATTAGTATTTTATTTGCATTTTGATTAATCAAGCATGCATAAAATCGGATTGTCGCATATTGCCTACCAATATGTTGCACTTATAGCCACTCATCGGTTGTGTCCGCAATCCACGTAGTCGGATTGCCTATCAGGGTGGTTGAATTGCACTTACTGTTGCAAGTTACATCCAAAAAGATTTGAACAATCACAATTTTTTAAAGAGTTATCATCTTTTAAGGGCAACAAAGTGCACAGATCAACTAGTTATTATATATTTATATAATATTTTACATAACATAATTTCTAGGAAGCTGATATAGATGTGGCCAAACTCCTGGCAGGTTGTCCAAATTTATTAGTGTTGAAAGGATTTTTACATATTTTTGAAATGCCAGTTGGAAAATTTACCAAACTGAAATCAATTGAATTACACATGCCTACCGTTGAAACAATTAATTGGTTTTTCGAAAACTGTCCTTGTTTAGAAGAAGCCAAGGTACGTCACTAGAATAAATTATATTCAATATAAATATTTATAATTACAATAAAATTAATTTTCAGCTATATAGTGATTCAAGACACCTTTATTGGAATACACAAGTGTTTGAGAGACCACCATTAATAATGTGCAATAATCTTAAAAGATTGGAGATTTCGTTCAACGATGAACACCCTATTGTAAGTTTTGACTATAAGATATTCTTCAATACATTATACCTATAATGTATGATTTTATTAATATATTTGTAGACTAACCACCAAACAGTTATAAAATTTATTGAAAAGTGTTCAAAACTACAACATTTGGGACGACTAGACAAATGGAACCTCGATAAGAAATTTGTAAAACAAGTAAAACTGTATATAAAAAAGATGAACTATGAGCTTAACATTTACTAGACAATAATATATAAATTTGTTGATAAGACTGATACACTAGATCTTAAATTATATTTAGTCTCCTTTTTTCTTGTTAACTCCCTGTATGACATTGTAAGGTATTTTTATACTTAGCTGTATATTTAAAAACTTAAAGTGTGTATTTTTTAACCTCACTGTGATGTATTTTGAAATTAATGGTATAACAACTATGTATGTATATTTTCATAATAATAATAATAATAAACTTATATAATATTGTAAATCCTAGAAAAATTTGTTATTGAAAAATAAAATAAACATTGTATGTAATAATATGTACATAATATATTATTATTATTTACTATTTTAAATAATAGATTTGCCTGTGTTCTGGGTATAACTGTATAAGAAATAACATTGTCCTATTTTTTGTAGAATTCTTAAATGTAAATTATCATATTTTGTTCCTTGGTAAAAAAATGTTTGGTTAGTACGATAGCATCGGATTGATTCTAGCAAGGCGTGTACGGACTCAATAAATATATTTATAGACCAACAACTAACGAGTTATATATTTTAACACCAATTTCATAAAATGATTTGCAAGTGTCATCATCATGATATAAAAGTCAAGTTTTCCTCTTGAAGAAAGACTAAATATTCAATGATTTATTTTAAATTTTAATTATAACATTCAAATATTTATTAGTATTTTACATGCATCAATAAATTAGAAAATATTAGATTTAACTAGACCCAAATGTAAAGTAGAATTGAAATTGATTACCTACTTAAAATTCAAATAACAAGGTTTTGTAATCATGATTTAAGAAGATGTATATTTGTCTTCTCTCGCTGACTCACGCGCAGTTGCAAATTTGATTCAGCATAACCATATTTGTGTTGTTGTTAGCTAAAGTATAATAGTGAATTGATATATTATTATCATTTTTCTAACATTAAAAGAATATTAGTTTTCTTATATTTCAATTTTGAAGCAAGATTTTTTTCTTGACTTTCAAAACTACTTAGAGTTTTCAATAGTACCAAATATATCCACTTTTCTATCAGAAAAGATGCTGATCTCGAAAATCGGAGCATTTTTACTACCTATCCCAAAAAAACACATACATCTTTGTAAATATACAATACATTCTTTTGCTCCGAAAAGAATCTAAAAGGTAGGCGGCGGTTACCACTATGTGCTGTAAAGTAGGTGTCTAAAGGGGTCACTTTACTGGATGTGTCAAATTTTATTCAATGATACAAGATCGTTGTATACGAAAAACAATTCAATAATGATATATTGCTATTGAAGTAATTTATTTTACTATTAGACATTAGCACCTACCTAATACAGTAGGTTGAATTAATTTTCGCCAAAAAAGTTGCAACTAAAAATGTCATTGTGTGTTTACAATATAATAATACATATATAATTTAAAAATCAAGTACCTATCCACGAATAATAATTTTACATTAGCTACAACGAAATTACGAAAAACGTTATTCTTCATTTAACTATCTAATTTCGTTCTAATTTGAACATAAAATATCTATAAAAAACTGTATTTATATATTTCTTAAATTGTTCGGTTATAGTATGAACTACCTACTTATGAGAAACATTGTTTTATGAAAATGTAAAGTATCTACGCCTCTACGGTTATTCGTTTTTATATTACAACAAAATAAAAAAAACTGTTCGATGAGAATTCGTAAATTTACCACTGGTGAATATCTAATGTAGAACGAATTTGAACTTCAAACGCTCATAAAAAATTATCGTGGATTTACGTTCAATTGTTTTTTTAAATTTACACCAACAGCAACTTATGAGTTATGAGGAATCTTGCCGGGCGGTAAAGTGGAAATTCCAAAAAGTGATGGGTGGCGCACATAGTGATGGGTGCACATATCACGCTTATCCTCTGCACAACCAGACACTGAAATCTATACCACGGTTGAAAACTGGTTTTTCCCGATTCTTTTGAAAACTACTGGAAAATATTTACTTTTGACATTCCAAAGTTGTACTCATAGGCACAATTTCAACTTTTGGCTTGGGGGGGGGGGGGGCTGAATATATTAAAGGCAAGCAGGCTAATGCAATATAGCATATTAAAATTGTATGTCCTAGGTTTTTGGGGGGCTTATCACCCCCCGCCCCCCAATTTGCACATATGGCTGTACTATAACTTGAATAGTTGAATAGTCTCTTATGGTTTCACTTTCCTTCCAATAAAAGAGATATTGAAGTAGGAAATCGGAGATAGGTGGCCCCGAAAGGTTATGACAAACAGCACACTAAAAAAATAGACACTGTTAAATCAATAAAATCATCGTTACGCTCAGAATCTAAAATTGTATAGGTTTTTATTCCGACCGAATCATATATTTTATTGCATAGGTAGTTCATTTGATTTTATATTTATAATGTATATGCAGTGTATTTTACACTTAATACTCTTATTTCTTACCAGGGCAACGTCGGACATGCCACTGCTACATAAGCGAAGCGTGATGAATTTATAAGGCAGCCGTGGGGGGGGGGGTGCTATAGGCCATTTAACCCTCCCCCAAGCCCGTATTTATAAAAAATGTATATTGTTAACAAAAAATGCATATTAAATCATTATAATATTGTCATATGGACTATATGGGCCATAGAGGTATTGTTCTATGATACGATGTACCTGCTGGGTAAATGGACTAAAAATAGACAACTTGAATTTGTGTTGTAAAAATTGTTGTTTTCTTTTTGTTATAAGATTTTGTGAAATTATAACTTTCCCCCCTCCTAACCAAGGCTCTGGAGCCGCCCCTGACCCTCCCATTCAACGCCTATGCATGGCTATAGTATATCTATTAATTATTATACTAACTAAATTTATGACGTATACTGTAATAATTGTGTAATACTCAATACTGTATGTTTAAGCAGTCATGAATCATGAGTATAGTCTTCATCACGATGACTGATTATACGATTTTATCACAGAATAAATTAAATTTTATTAATTTATATGTAATATATTATATAATAATTGAATTTATTATGTGATTCTATATTTAGTCAGTAACACGATTCATAACAATTTATTAGCAACTGCATTCATTGACATGGACGGCTCGTAAATAATTTGAACTCATTTTGTGGATGGCAAGTTGGTTTATATTATTTTTCTTCCAGGAACTTTCGAGAAAAGTACCCAAACCCGATAACATACTACGACATTACGTGATAACTGATAATGAACAAAATTGAAAATATTATTGTAAAAAATTCGAAATTTCTTCAAATAGGTACTAAGGTTTAAGATATCTCAAGATCACTTGCTCTTATTAAGAACTAAAAAATAATACTCACTATATATAACATATTCACTTTATTCCATAATATTATAATATGTCAACAAAAGTTACATATTAATGAGGCCTACATAATCCCAATGAAGATAAACGAGAAAAATTTATCTGCGTATTCGACATCGACGTCGCCAGTGGACAAGGAAGGATGGCTTTGCAAACGAGGAGAACTTAACAAAGGCTACCAGAAGAGATGGTTTGTTCTTAAAGGCAACTTGCTCTTCTATTTTGACAGGAAAAGTGATAAAGAACCACTTGGCGTTGTCATATTGGAAGGATGTAGCATTGGTATATTGTGTTAATGCATTATTTATGACTATTGGTATTAAATTAATTTTTTATTTCTTTTATTCCTTAGAGTTGGCTGAAAATGATGATCAGTTCAGTTTTAAAATTATTTTTCATGGCCCCAATAACAGGAGTTATATATTGGGAGCCGATAGCCAGGAGTCAATGGAACAGTGGATGAAGTCGTTGGCTTGTGCCAGTTATGATTACATGAAATTTATGGTGGCTGATTTACAAAGACAACTCAAAGAACTGGAAGGTATATTAATATTCATTTTTACCATTACTACGACTAATGCTAGTGATAGTGCTAATACTCTATACTATGTTCACCGAGAAATGTGATTGAGCACAAACCAAAACGTGTAGTACCCAACCTCAACCAAAGTGGACTGACCTTTCCATTCCTTGGCTCCAGTCTTATGTGGAAAGTAAGTAGTAACCACATTATCAAGGTGAACAGAGTATACAAATTAATTAAATATGCATAAAGTTATGCACTTAAAAGCAAAAAATATGCATTTACATTTGTGATATCATGAATTTGATTTATAGCTTTCATATAGTAATAAATCTAATGAGACTATAATAGATGCATGTGCAACAAAGTTCAAGCGCTAATCATTACCATTACATTATTATAGTAACAGAAATTATTCATCACAATTTAAGTAAAATGTTTATTTTATATTTTTGCATAGAATCACCTGTTCGAGTAACTCTTCAAGTACCAAATAACCAAGTAACTAAAAAAAAAGAATCAAGTGGTCAATCATCACCACAGCCACCTCCCAGAGGTCGCAATAATCCTTTCAATAAGCCAGTGAATAGTCATCAATCTCCTCAGCGTAAAGATATAGTTTCATTCCGTAAGACATTCAAAGAATTACACAACCAACTTGGCAGACCTATACTTAGAGATAGAAACGAATGGAGGTTCGGATTGATGAAACAAGAATTAAAAACTCAAGAACCACTCATTACCTTATGATATGTTCTATATTTTTTGTTGTATAATGTTATATAATGTTTATACTATAATTTTATTTGTTTGGGATTTTTTTGTGTTATACTTTATGGCTCTATACAGAATCTTTATTTATTATAATATACAGTTTATTTTTTAACCATATATGCTGGTTTTGTATTATAAATTTGTAACACAAGGGGCATCTATATAAGGCTTTAACTTTTTTTTTTATTCAAAATAACCAATCTATACCTTAGGCCCTATAAGAGGCTTATGTGGTTAGAGTATACATATAAATTAATTTTAATAATCATTTACACAATTAAAATAATTAAATATTAACAGGCTACACTTGATGTGAGAAGTCATCCACTAATGACACTCACTGATTAAGGCCATAACTAAAAAAAAAATTTGGAGAAGGGGTCCAACATTTTTTTGGTATAGGTACTGGATACAAATAATTTTTACGTTAAAAATACAATAACTCTTTATTCTTGTTATTACTGCTTTAACAAAAACATAAAATGTTTACAATATTCACATATTTTTTAAAAAATTCGAAGGTATGAGGGTTGCAATGGCCTTGCAACTATATAACATAAAGAATAAAAACATAAGTATTAATATATCACGGTAAGCTTTGTAGCAAAACGTTTTTCTGGGATTTTATTATTATTTTACCTATCTATTAGCAATATTACTCTCCTGAGCCTTATGTAGGAGGAGGGGTAATATGTTACCTCAAATTTTTTATTTTTTTTTGTAGTCTTTATTGTTGTAGTATAGTGTAGTGTACAAAAAATCCTTATAAATTTATAAGTAATGCCATTAATTTACTCCTTTATAATCATAATCTCCACTGTTTCCCATTTGTATAAGGCCAACTTATGGCTTGTTTTGTTTTATATGATGTGTTTGATGAAAGCTGTAAGTTATGTTTATAATACAATAACACATATTAATTTATTAGTAATATTAATTAATACATTAATCCATGGCTTACAATAATGTTAGTACATTGTTATGTTATAACTAGGGCTGTGAATTTGTAGGAAAGTGCATTTTTTTTTTTTGGTGATTGTGAAATGTAGCTTGAATTATGTAACTACGAATCCATTTATGAAACTTTTACTTTGCATTTTTCGACGTTTTTAATTTTTTTGCATTTATAGGTTATAATTTAATTTTTTAATTCATTTTCCGGTATTTTTAATAAAATTCCGTCAATTGACATGTTCGGAAAAAACATTTTTTTGTCTAATGCAATAGTAAAGACTAAAGATGAATAAGGTACCCACAAATAAATATATTTAAGTTTGTTTTATTATTTTAACAAAATAAATACATAAAAGAAATATTTAAAAATGTTTCAGGTAAATATTATTTTATAAAATTCAAATTCAATCAATATTTTTATTTTTTTTTTTTTTTATTAAATAAACACATTTTTTACTAATATCAAATGTAATGTACTATTGTATAATTTCCTATAGTACCAATATAAATATGAAAATTAAATTAAAAACCATGGGTGAATTTTATACTATTATTTTTGGCATTTTTTGCATTTTAAATGCATATTTTATTGTATTTTTTAAGGATTTTTAGTGCATTAAATTCACAGCCCTGGTTATAACTTATAATATATATATTCAATATCCATAGTTGCTAACATAAATACAGCCATAAGAAAAATGTATATTATGTGTAGTAAACACTTTAAGAACAAAGGGATCATAAAGTATAATAGGTGATAACTGATAAGTATATTATATTCTATTATAGAATTGTAATATCTAGGAATGAATAATTATTGTTTCGGCTACATCACTGTTACAGTCTATTAATATAAGTTACCTATCTGTTTACTCCACATTCCACAACAAGATAAGATC
>NC_042495.1:85455082-85455292 GCF_005508785.2 Acyrthosiphon pisum
TTAATTTATTAATTATTTTTATGATTTACAGTGTCAGTGGCGTTGCGTGAAACTTAGTGACCTTAGGCGGTGGGCCCTTAGGGTTTATAGGAGGCTGTCTTAAAGCTAATAAAAAAAAATAATAATGTTTTATTATTCAGAAATGTATATTTTGAAATAATAACATTGTTACCGGAAAATTAACTTTTCGAGACTTGTATATTTTTCTTT
>NC_042495.1:85455392-85456293 GCF_005508785.2 Acyrthosiphon pisum
TCAGCTTTCTTTAGAGTTTTAAGATATACGAGTGCTATAAGATATGATTACATGAAAATTGTGTTAATTAATATTAATAATACATTAAAGTTTTGTAATTTGTAAAAATGTCCTTAGCATAATAAATACTGGAATAATAGGTGCTATGTTTAATTAAATAAATATAAAATAATACATTTAAGAATGATAATACATCAGAATTTGAATAAATGCATTACTAAAGAATAAAAGGGGGATGTGACCCTTTATATTATTATCAAATCAACAATAATTATTTCTGTATAGATTAATAATTTGTCGCTTAAACCATAATGATTATATTGATATGTATATCGTGCGTACATCAAATACGATGTACCTATATTATATCAATCGTTACAATTCTATATTATAATATTAATTTTACGATAATGTATTGAACATGTTTATAATAAATTTACCGAATCGCAATGGAAACTGCTGTGCCAAATCAGTGTTTTATATAATATACTTATCATAATATGTTTCGAATTAATTAATTAAATCACTTCCTATTCACTACTGTATAATAATTTAACATGACTACGTATGAATTTATAAGCAATTAAATCTATAAACTATTATAATATGACGTAAGTGTAATTTATAATTAAAATATATTGTATGCGTGCGATATTGCAAAGGGTTGATGTAACGGTGACGATAAGGGCTGAAGAGGGTAGTACAACCCCTACGTCACACTTTCCAACGAAAATAACCCTTTCAACTCGAAAACTTAAGCTACGCCCATGGTTCTACTCATACTGCACGCAAAATACTTGTAGCTCGTAGCGACTATAAATAATTTGTGATTAATGCGGTAATTGTGTAAAAATGTTACCCATTATATATTATTATCCGCTGGAGATAGAATATCATCTCC
>NC_042495.1:85456343-85457529 GCF_005508785.2 Acyrthosiphon pisum
AAAGTATTTCTAAACTCGATAGCTTATCCATACGATAATTTGAATTTAGATTTTTCTAAAAATAATTTCACTTTATTATATAATATGTATACATCGTTTCAAGAATCGTACTATGAAAAAAGTATTCGTAACCCGATATTGAGTCCATCTACTTTTCTAGCAAACACACCAATTATAGTTATCGACACTTCAAAACAGAACGATTCAGCTACAGCCTCAGCAGTGGATGTTCAATTGGAAATTGAAGCTTCAGTATCGCTTACAGGTGTGACAGCTTACTGTTTATTAATTCATGATCGTATTGTAGAATATGTACCATTTTCTAGAGAAGTAAGAAAACTTGTGTAAATATAATTAAGAATTAATTTATAATAATAAAAAAAAATATTATTTAATAATTTGTGTTTTTACTTGAAATAATTATTTCAGTTTTAAGATTTCCTAAAAAAAAAAATTTGATTACGTTAAATATTTTTACGAGGTAGAATTTTGTAGACAATCAGTGTGAAATGTGTTACACGGTGAAATAAAAGTCCCCAAGCGGGACATTCCCACTTGAAAAAAAAAAAATTACCGTGGAAAAGCTGGCTGTGAACATACAAATAATACTACTTCTGACGCTACAGTGACCGGAATCGTTAGAACGATTCTCAAACTAATCGTAATATTAGGGTAAATCCCCAGTCATTTTTTATTATAAATAAGCTCAAGATTTTTATTGGGAGAACGATTTGGTTCGGCAAGTTGACAAAATATTTTTAGTTCTTCAAATAGTTCTATTGCGTCGATGTCGGATGTTTCTTTTGATAATAATAAAATAGCCAAACCTTTGCAATGATTTAATAATGTTTCGTGCTCCCAGTTTTTTAATAAGTTAATATTGTATAAGAATCCAACATTTAAACAATGGTGGTTTAACAGATCAAATATTTCTCGCAAAGAATTAATGGCTGTGTCTATTATTGTGTGGAAAAACTCTACTTCTAATTTCTTTATGGATTATAAAGTTTCATTTCTGTTTTCATAGCTGAAATGTGTTTTTTTGTCGTTTACGTACTTGATATTCTTCGGGAAATTGTCCTGGTATTTCTATTAATAGAACAATTTCTTTTGCCGCTATTTTAACTTTGGATAACCCATTTTGACGTTATTCTTTTAAAAACTCTACAATACTTGATACACTTTT
>NC_042495.1:85459681-85460680 GCF_005508785.2 Acyrthosiphon pisum
AGGTGAGGGCTTGGGGGGGCTAAGCCCCCTAAATATTTTCATAGCCCCTCTGATAAAAAAAAATTTTGAATCTCAGGATTTTGTAATTTTTGTGATAAAATGTATTAAATTTTATCATCTATATCTATAATTTCAATATTTAAACAAAATAATTATTAAGTTTGAAAATTATTTGTTATTCAGTGGAACTATAAAAAGTGTATAACAGGGTTTTTCCACATGACTTTGTATTTTCGTCAACAGCTCTATTAGCTGCTAACATTTGAGTATCTCATGAACCATTATATTGTTGTACACTTGTACAATGTTCAGTTTTACAACACGTGAACACGGTGACCGACGCCCGTAGCCTGTTGCCCGTATTATATATTTTATTTTATCATAAATCAATCGTATTATATTTTATTCATTAACAACCTCGTGGGACGTGAATCTTTTAAAAGTGTGAAATCTTATTGGAACGATTGGAACGAAGTTCTTTATGGGGCGTTAGGTGGATGGGAGTCGCTGGAAAAAAATCGCAACACCGAAAAGTGTAACAATGAAAAACGCAACATCAGTGTTTCCAGGTTTGGAAAGGGGGATGATCGTACCGCGTCTTCAAAATTATCGTATGTCCCCACTAGGATCGTACCATCTGGCAACACTGCGGTTCCATTCGCGTAGGCTACCCAACATCGGTCGTCACGCGCGTAGAGGCGACCGTCGGGCGGAGTGGGGGGGGGGACCCATTAAACGAGTAATTATTTTTGACGAAGCATAACTTAGCCGGTATTCGACTTAGAGACCCCGGACCAATAGGCATCTCAATTTCTTAGGCCCCAGATGAATTTTCAACATTCGGGAACCAAAGCCCCCACCCCCCCCCACATTTTGGTTGAGTGTAACTCGGCCGGAATTCAAGTTAAAGACCTCGGACCAAGGGGGAACCCATTCTTATTATGAAGACTACCATTTTCCGCTTTAGGGAACGGGGGCACCTCCTCCCCCCCTTTTGGA
>NC_042495.1:85460730-85464415 GCF_005508785.2 Acyrthosiphon pisum
CCAAATAATTAAATTATTACACAAAGTGTCGTGAAGGTGCTCGTAGTGCAGTGGGAGAAAACACGTCTGCATACAGGCCGTCTCCGGTCTGCTTTTATAAGGGCCCAGGCTCTCCTACCTACCCCCCGGTCCATTGTCTTATCCATAATGCGTCGTTGCGGTTATCGATGTCCCATGTACACGTGTGAACCTAATCAAAATGACGATTCCACGAACCGTCTATTATTATCTGTTGCATTCCCATCCTGTTTCTGGTTTTTGAATATATTCACATATATCTACTTTGTGAAGAGTAAACCCCCATTTCCTGTCATTGTGGTTATTTTAATGTTATGTTATAATATAATATAATTGTATTATAATATTATTCCCGATTAATCTTACTGTTCAGTGATTCATATTTTTATAGTTTAGTTATTATATATAAAATATTGTATGGGTATTTACTACTTACGCTTTTTATCGCCACTCCTTACTACCTATGTTATTATGATATTTGTAGTTTATATACTCTTATCTTGATTACCTACGCTATTGTAATATTATAATCCTTATACTGGTATTATTTAAAAGGAACGGATACTATCCGTTACAACATTTTCAAATTCAATAAGTCTAAATCTAACACTCCGACAACGGCGACAAGTACACCAGAAAATGATCAAAATATTGATAATCCTACAACATCAAGTGCTTTTAACGACATTATTTTAATTTCGGAGACTGCAGATAATTCTAGTGCTGATATTCACAACAATGTGGCTTATTCCGGAGACACATTTAATGATGATCTAGGTGATTTAGTATCTGGACCAAATAGACCAATACAAAAGGTAAATATTAAATTACATTTGGTACTTAGTAGTTAGTACAAACATTAGGTACAATTGCTTATAACTATTAATTTAAAAATTATAACAGTGCTGCAATGAGTAATGACTAATGACTAATTATCATATTTGAATTTTTCATAAGTATATTGAATTTTAATAACGTGTATTATGGCTTTTGCTTTGCTTAGGAATATCCGAAATCAAAATTTGGTTCACAAAATCGCGCATTTTCATCTTCTTATTATGCTAATTTTGAGTGGTTAGAGTATAGTATCAAGAAAAATGCTGTATTTTGTTATGCTTGCCGCATGTTTGCAAACAATTTTGGTTATACTGAAGATACATTTATCAAAACTGGGTTTAATAATTGGAAAAAAGCAAATTCTTCTAATTCATAATCTTATACCTATTACTCAGTAATTAGATATGTCATATGTGACATCTATTACAATAATTTTATTTTTTTAATTAAAACAATTTACAGATATCTTCAAAATTAGCGTCTCATGCTGGTACTAAATACATGTACAAAGTACTATAAGATTGTCTGAATATGTATTCAGTAAAAAGTCAGGGTCTGTTTTATCAAAAATGTGTACAGCCAATAAAGTTTTAATAGAAAAAAATAGAAAATATGTATCTCAGTTAATAGATATAGTTTTATACCTGAGCAAACAAGGAATTGCATTTAGAGGTCACGAAGAATCATTTAAATCAACAAATAAAGGTTATACATTTGAATACTTCTCACTTTTAAATTAAATTACTTGAAAATATTACTTAGTTAAAATAAAAATTTTATAATATCTCAATTTATTTATGTAACCTAGGTACTTCTTTAGGAAATTTTAAAGAAATGTGTGAACTATTTGCCAAACACCTTCCAAGTTTCAACGAAATACATGAGAGAAAAATAAACTTAACTAGTTGGCAAATTCAAGAAGATATAATTGAAATCTGTGCAAACTTAGTAAACAAAGAAATATTTAAACGGAAACGGGTTTTTTTGCAATAATGTGTGATGAAGCAAGGTATGCTAATAATTACCTACTAACAACTCTATGTAACAGGTACTTCTTGAAAACTTTATATAATTTATCAATGTTCATATTTTTTTTAAACATAGATGTTTTAAAGAAGAGCAGCTTTCAATTTGTGTGAGATATTCAGTTAAATTTCAAGTTTTTGAACGCTTTTTGGGATTTGTAAATGTATCAACTGGGCAAGACGCTAGTCACATAGTTTCTGCCATATTTTATTTTTTTGAAAAGCATAAAGTTGATATGAATGCTGTTAAGATTATTGCACAGTCATATGATGGTGCAAGTGTCATGTCAGGGCATCTTAATGGAGTCCAATCAAAAATTAAAGACTTTTATCCATGTGCTATTTACACCCACTGCATGGCACACCGACTAAACTTAATTGTTGTTGATACGTGTAAAAATATTAAGGTAAGCCTACGATACTTAAATTTATAAATATTATTAATTTTAAACTACATAGATTGTCATTGTTTCTTAGGGAGCTCGTACAATATTTAACGTACTTGAAGCTGTATACGTCCATTTTTCAAGACCTTTAAATAATTCAAAGTTATGTGACATTCAATCTAAATTAGGTTTAAAAAAAGGCAATATGTTAAGAGTATGCGATACTAGATGGGTTTGCAGGTACAAAAATTGCGAGGCTATGTTAAATAATTTTAATGCAATTGTTAAATACCTTGAAAATGAAATTGATGAACAATCCGATAAAGATATTGCTCAAGCTATTGGTAATAAACTAATAACATAATAACTGTTCAATTTAATAATTATAAAATAATTTAAATTTTTTAGGCATATTAAGTTCTATACAGAAATGTGAATTCATTATTTTTCTTATTATTCTTAAAGATGTATTGAGTATAATGAACATATTAAGTAATAGTTTACAAAGTAAAACAGCAACACTTGGTAAATCTAAAAATATTATTGAGTCCGTTATAAAAACATTTGAAACATCAAGAACAGATGAGGAATTCCATAATGTTTGGAAAAAAATAGTTAATTTTGCTGATGAAAATAATATTAACTTACAAATTCCAACTATGGGTAATTATATTTGTATATTAAATAATGTTTATTTTAAAAGTAATTCAATTTATATTTCTGTTTAAATTTGTAATAAAAGGATCCAAACGTCAAAGAAGAGAAACTCAAAATCTTCATGATTATGTGGTGTTTGTAACTACTGGAGCAGAAAATGAAGTAGTAGATTCAAACACTACGGTTGAAATATACTGGCAAAGAGTAGCCTACATGCCTATTATTGATTCTATTGTAAGACATCTCAAGTATAGATTCTCCAAAGAGAGTTTACTTATGGCAAGCTCTGTTGAAAGTTTTATTAAAATGGATTTTGTTGAAAGTTCATATTTTATAAATCATTACAAGGTTAATATTACATTTTTTGATAATATTTTTTTCTAAATAATTTTATTGTGATTTTAATTGTTTTAGGATGTTTTAATGATAGATATTCATGCTTTAAAATCAGAAATGAATGTAGCAAGAAATTGCATGATTACCATAAAACCGGATTTTGATATTAATGACATTAGAAAAGTGATCGAAAAACATGTTTATCCCAATCTTTTATAAGTTACTGCAAGTAGCAATAAGTATTCCAATAAGCTCAGCCACTTGCGAACGATCGTTTTCTTCCATGAGGCGTATCAAAAATTGGTTACGAACCAGTATGCTTCAAGACCGTTTCTCTGATTTGGCAGTTCTGAATATTGAGAGAGATATTGTTAACTCATTGAATAATGAAGACGTTTTAGATATGTATTGTATTAAAGACAGAAA
>NC_042495.1:85464515-85470551 GCF_005508785.2 Acyrthosiphon pisum
ATTTGTATTAAAATAAAAATAAAACTAGAATCGAATTTGTACACCTATATGTATTATTAACGTAAATTATAGTAAATACGGGGGTGTGGGGGCGTAGCCCCCGCGGGTCTGTGTTGTCTTGGTACTTTTAGCCCCCCCAAAATATAAGCTCTAGTTGCGCCTATGAGTTTTTCATTAGTAGATATGGAAATTTCACAATTACTCATGGTTTGGAATTTATAAGGAAAAAAATTAATTAATGTGGTTAATTAATGTATTATTACAACATAATAAATTTACATATACGACAGCTGTCGATATTCATGCGCATAACGCTCGTAATCAACTGATATACGTTATAATATTTAGCACGTTGTTGTGAACGATTTGCACTCTGCAATGGTTTGCATCTTAAAACTTAAATACCGAACACTCATAACTATATACTTTAATGATAGAATGAGCTGACATATTAATAAACGTAAAGTTAACCTCATTACCTAATCTGTATTTGTATACGTTAACTTTTTTACAATATTTCAATTTTTATGCAAATATTCTGAGTTTTTTTTATCTAAGTTGAAGTAATATTTTTCTCTACAAATGTAATTAAATACTTATTTAACTATTAACTATTAATTATTATATTGAGTTAATTTTAAGTTAATTGTTTTCAATAATTACCATATTGGTAGTGATTGTTTGAAAAATTAGAGTTTTTAACACTTGAATACGTTAACATAACAAAAGAACTGTCAATTAGACAAATGGTTTCCGCAATATTGGGTGGGTCAAGGTTTTTATTGAACTAACAATTCGAAAAATCTTTGCAAAACTAATAGATATGTGAAAATGATTTAAAATAAGTGTAACAATCACTACCTTAACTCTGGTAGTGGTAATAATAGATACAATATAAGTACCTAAATATAAAAAATCTTAAAATCAGCAATGCGTAATTACCATAAACTAATTTATTGGTCGGCGTTATATGACGTGGTTAGGCTTTCAGTTGGTTCCAGTCCATTCTATCTTAGTCCGTGGTTTCAATTATAGTATGTTATGTAGGTACATACCTAAAATTAAAGTCAAATTTACAGATAAAAAGAACAAAATAAAATCTGACAAACGCTTTTTCCTCTTCCTTCATAAGTCAGTAAATTATAACGTTCGTTATGTATCCGTGGTTTAATGCTATTACACATAATTTAATAATGTCTGTACCTACCTAGTTAAGTAGATACGGAGTTAGCTATTAGCTCTTATACATAATGGTAAAACAACATTTCATTATTCACTTAGTTCCCAATACTATAAATTATTACTTTACATATATTAATAGGGTCATTTTTATTATATGTTTACGTATTACCATATTACTAGGTAATAACTAATAAGTAATATAGGTACCTAAATAACTATATGAATACCGTAGGTTCAGAAAATCATCCATCATATATACTTACTAAACCTACCAAGTTTGTTACTATTTACCACATAAAATAAAACTAAGGTTTTTATTACTAAATTCAAAATTGTAATTGTAATATATAACTTATTTGAGCATTTTAACTGGTAAGGTTAAGCTAAGGAACCAAAAATGTATGGTTTAAACCAATTAGGTACCTACTACACTACTACTATTGATTATAAAATACGAGTAGTATTTATAAGAAAAGTAACTTATAAATTGGTACGAAATTGTAAAATAAATCATGCTGCTAATGATAAATGATTAATTAAATGATGGGATAAGAATTAAGAAGTAATAGTTTATACGTATCCAATATCCATCCATATATTATATTATACATATATATGACTATCGTTTTTTGCTTGTAGCCGCGAAGCCATAATAGCTGAAGGGTTGTACCTACTTACCTATATTATATTTCTTTTCCAGTTTCATTTTATTTTTATTTTTACTTAACCTAACCATTCTATTTTTAGTTACAATACGTATACTACAGAGAAAAACAAAAAAGTATTACGTATTTTTAAAATTCAAGCACATTTTAAAATAACCAACAAGTCGGTTATTAAGATCTTAAACTGAAAATTTAGGAAGAAAAGTAAATATTTGGTAATACAGATCTGAATAAGTCATTACTTGCTTATTAGAATAACTACTATTGTGTTATGTTAGGTTATCTATTATTAGATTATTCTGACGTGTTAATTGAAAACTACCCAAAAGCAGAAACGTCACAAAAATCTGAATTTTAGCCAATATTGGAAACTGTTAGCAAATTGTAAGTTCTAATTTGAGCGAGATTTACACACAGTGCCGTGCTAACTCTCATTGGTGCTCCAAGGCAATAATATTTGGCACCCCTAATAAACATACATATTTAAACATTTGCCGCCCTTTAAAATGTTACAAGTTTAGCCACCCTAGGGCACTTGCCCCATTTCCACCCCCTTAGCACGGTTCTGTTTACACATAAACAATACAACGCGGTAATAGCTTCATAATTAATAGTACCTAGGTATAGTAATCACTAATAACTAATAATAACCAAGTTATAACAAATCAGTAATCACAATAATTGTACCTACTACATAAGTAAAGGTTCAATAGGTTCTCATAAGATCTGATTGGTTTTAAAGAATCTGCTCTATAAAAATATTTTCCTTTAGTTGCTTCTATTTATGAAATTAATGTTCAATGACAATTTATACACATTTGATCTAGATAGTTGATATTGTACATTTAAAATAAAATAAATGTATAGGTACCTAAATATGTAAACTAAATATTGGCGTAAAATAGTATTTTAATTACGTGAATTTTACGTGCCCCTTTTAATTCACATTTTAACAATTTTGTTTGCTAATATTTATTGTGAATTAGTGCGTTACCGGTTTGATCATGAATTAAAAAAAACATTGTGAACATACATCGCAAAAATTCACACTAATGACTAATTATTAGCAAAAAAAATATATATTTTAAATGTGCATTTTGGGTGGGGATGGAATTGTTAAAATGTACATTTGGAGGGTGTGGAGGTAACTGTTAAAATCACGTACGTATTTCAATAATTGTATAGGTACTTGTGTTATTTACTTCTTTCTTTATCTTAAGGGTGTCGGTGCTGGTTTTTTCGAATTTGAAATTCTATAAAATTTTAAAACTATATTTTATATTTCAATTACCAACTTCATTATAATCATTTTTCACTAATCTAAAGCTCGGTACGTAGGTATTTAAAGGAGGGGGTTGATACGGTGTACATATTATATCAACGAAAATGACTTCACAGGAGAAACTTTCATACCCTCTGTGGAATAGTCAAATTACGTTAATTTTTTTCATTTAAAAGATGAGAACATTTTCAAATCAGATCTAAGACCGAGTTTTCATTTCATTTTAAATAGTGATAGAAAAATACGTTTAAAAATAATAAATATTGTGCATGATTCAAATGCATATTTTAGCTTCTATAATTTTAATTAAAAAATCAGGCTTTGATACGACTTGCAAAATGTTTTCTTCTTTTAAATAACAAAAAAAAATTAATGAAATCGGACTATTATATATAGAGCGTGTAAGTTTTTCGTATAAGACATAGTTTTGTACTAAAATAGCTTCGATGCCCTTAAAAGAGCAAATAATATAAACCATAATTTCATGTTTTTAAGAACCAGAATCAGAACTGAAACTGAAATATAATTAAATTAAGACTTAATTTATCAATTCTCATGCATATATTTAAATGTATTTTATGTGATTGTGTATGTAAACTGCTATTGTTAAAATGGGTTATTAAATTGATTATTAAACTAACATTTACGCGTCGTAAAAAAAAACAATTTAGCAGCATAATATTGCATATTAATGATTGGATTAGTAACGTGTAAAAATAATAATTATTAAAGTGATGGGAATTTAAATATAAAATATACCTAATTATACATGATCGTATTAATTAATTTTTTCATAAGTGTCAGACGTCAGTCATATCAAACAAACAGCAATGACTAAAATCCACATAATATTAATGATGTAGCTATAAAATATTTAGATTATTATGCATATCTATTTAAATAAAATAATTATTGAATGCATCATTAATATAATATAATATGGTTTCTTTAAATTGATTGCTATTTTTATACTTTAAACTCTAGTATCAATGTATTAAAAAACATAGTATTCAAACACCGTTTTTTATGGGTGTCTATAATATAATACATATATGCACCTACATTTTATTATTATTATATCGTAATATATAGTATAACTATAATAATCGTATTAAATGTTTGCTGCAGTAGGTGCCTATATTATGTGTTTTCCATATTAGTATACGTTGTAATGCATTTATTACGTGTATAGAATATTACCTAAAACACATAGGTACCTACATATTATTAAAAATCGTAAAAGATTCCAGACAAACATCAGTACATCACTAATAATAATTTAGTATCTATAATAGTATTACGTGTACCAACTATCAATATCCTAGAGTCTAGACGGCTAGACCCATTACCTAAAATAACCACTCCACTAAATAGTATTGTAAAGTTATATAAGGCCATTATACCAGCTGTTAAGTAAGTACGTCGAACACTGCTGATCTCATATATTGGATTGCAGTAACCCTAGCTGAGTGTATGTGTAGGTATGCTTAAATGTATAATACCGCCATAATGCGTGTGTTTTACCTACGTGTTATTTATTTGATAAGTTATAACAAAATTATTTTAATGAGCTATGCATAAAATAAAAAATATATGTATGTATAAGTATTATGACGTATGTAGGTATACCAGTATATATAGGTATATGTATATTGAATACTATGTATAATATAAGCATGATGCCATAATCATTAAAATACACTCAAGGTAAAAATGTGGAAGGTAATGCATTTAACATTCACCCAAAGACAAAACAAATATATAAAAGATGTTTGTAGATAATAACTAAATATGTATATTGTTTTAAAAAACTTCCTTTATAATATAGGTATCACATATATTGGTACTTATATATCTCCCTTATCATCTATCATTATTTTGATTATTATACACATTATTATACATTATACACATATATAATCGAACATATTCCGACTGCCCTACTGATTGGAGACTGATCTACGTATAGTCTATAATCTATGATAGCAAGAGACTTAACACGTTGATAGTACCTTTGTACCACTCGTGAACTGAGAAAGGATTTTCCAAAATCCGCATTTTCAAGAGGTGCTCCCACAGAGAATTAAGATTTACGACGGAAATCGAATTTTTTTTGCTACAGATGTCAGATTATAGTAGAAGTTACTAATTACTAATAAGTATTTTTTTGTATACAGGGTGTAACAGATAGAACTGACTTTTGGAATAACTTTTGTTCTAATCAATATTAAATTTTTTTTCTATATACATTATTTATAGTTACTTTGCGCTACACATATATTATACAAAAAAATATTTTTATTTTTTAACACTAAAAATAAAAAAATTAAAATTTGATTTAAACTTTTTGGATATTATATTCAAAATAGCCAATTTGTGAATCTTATTATAAGAACAATTTTGATACTAAAAACATTTATCTAAGTCAAGTAGTTTATTTTTTTAAATTTTTTAAAATATCAATATTTTTTTGATTACTTAAATGAATTTGGAACGTAATAACTTTTTTCAAAATATTTTTTTGGGAATTTACTGACATGGGTGTATTTCTTAAATTATTTACTAATCATATAATTTTAAAAAAATTTGTCATACGTTTAAGTAGCATCATTTTTTTTTCGTCAAGTCCTTCTGTTTACCTTGTATAAATGGATGCCATTGGTTACTTATGGAGATGAGGTAACAGCATGAATCAAATCGTCGCGTTATGACCTCGAATTAAGAAATTATATCACAAATATAAGAGTTGAATTTATATTTGTAGCTTTTATATTCAATAATATTATTTGACTAATTTTGGTAAAAATTACTAATTAGAGATTTCAGAAAAGTTTAGAAAGTACTTTGAACTTTTTTCAAAAATATACCAAGTGTTAGCTATATAGTGAAGTGTCCATATCGGTCATG
>NC_042495.1:85471263-85474603 GCF_005508785.2 Acyrthosiphon pisum
AAGTGCTGATATCGAGGTTTTGAATGACAAATTCATATTTAAATATAAATAATATAAATTTCAAATAATAATATGTAGTAAATTAATAAATTATATTTACGTCTACTACTATTTACTAATTAGTACGCGGCCCATCGAGAATTTTCCGATTTCCCTATGGCCCAATCCGTCCCTGCTGCCGGAGACTCAATAATCCATCAATTTCAAATTTCAAACACAATGAGTCATTGAAAATATTGAGCAACACAATAATCTCATATTCCAAAAAATTACTTTTTTCTCTCCGTGTGAAGTCTGGAACATAATCAGGAGGCTCTCAAACAGCAAAGCGCCAGGTCCAGATGGTATTTCAATCTACTCATTATTTAAGCTATGCGAGCCCAAAATCATTCTTAAAATCTACCAACTATTTAATTTATGCTCCAAAGTCAACTACTTTGCCAAAGCATATGACAACATGTGCATTGTACACATTATAACTTTTCCAATATCTGGTAATACCAATAGGCTTGGGAAGTTAATGATTTTCTTAACTCAGTTAAGTTAAATTCATGTGCACCAATAACAAAAAGTTAAAAGTTAAAAGTTAATTTAACTATATGTGAACTCAGTTAAGTTAAAAGTTAATACCACACACTTTTTGTTAACTTTTTTAAGTAAAAAAAAGTTGATTTGCTTATAAAACTTATAATTTTCTTCCAAGTATTTCCATATAAGTTAAATTGGAATGATATATTTTTTTAACCTTAAACAATTCACAGTAAATATTTTTTGAGATGAAAACGAAATAGACTGAATTAGTGAAATATAATAAAATTAAAAAAAAATTAAATTAACTTTAACTTTTTAACTCGTTAATGCCCTGCACGGATTTCCCGTGCAGGACGTAATATATAACAGCTAGGTATATGTATACCACGGTATACAATTGTCAATTTATAATATTATAACGGGGAAAGAGAGCTGCGTGTGCGATGCGTCTTTGATTTTTGTTTTTCCTCCTCTGCGAAGAGCCCGAATTAATGAGAATAAGACCTCAAAGTGCGTTTACTTAAGGTACCTTTAATATATAATACTCATAAAAATAATAATAATAATAATACACTATCGAGCACCCCCGTCGAGTTCTCAAATAAAATATTATCTAAAATTTCGGCGTCCGACTGACTGCTGCACGCGTAGACTATACCATTTTTTAGAATTTATTCGTTCTCGCGCTAAGACATAAGTGATAGATATAGTTGTTATCATAACTGCCATTGTTCCCTACATTTTATATTCGAGAATAATATTATAATACACTGCGTAGTGCATATATTATTATATACATAGGTATGCAAAATGTTTAGCAAGTAAATTAAGAAAACTTATGTATGCATTTAAAAATTTAACAGATATCTTAGCACTTTAGACAATTAGAGTAGTGTATCAAGCATTAATAGAATCCATAATTAGATATGGTATTTCTATGTGGGGAGGTACGTATGATACAACTATAGATCCATTAAAAAAAATCCAAAACAAATTGTAAGTAATTAATTTATAAGGACTATTTAATGTATTTTTATTTCAAATTGTGAACTCATGGGCCCCCGCCCCCCACACGAACATGTTCAGTGGGGCCCATTATCTTCTTGAAGAATAAATAAAAATAAAAATAACACACTTTTTTATTTCGTATTCCACAGTTAGCATTTCGTACTTTACAAAGTGTGTCGTACTACACACAATTTTAGCCTCTGAACAATGTAAAATAGCATTAATATAAAAATAATAAAATAATATAAACACAATATATGTGATTCACAAATTCTCCTTGAAGTGGAAAATATCGAGTGGTTTTTTTTTATTATTATTATTTATATGAGTCTTAAGTTAAAATTAATATTTAATATCCAATTATTATACATAGTCAAGTACACTCATATTCAATCCGTTATAAATATTAATACTATATTACAACCTACATAGGAGATTTTGATGCCGGTACATACAAAATAATATTATATTTATTAGCTAATTTTATTACACTATTTTATTAACAATGCAAGCTTAATGAGCGCTACCAAGCAATATTTATGGGGATTCTAGATTACAGAACCATATTCCAAAATAGAACACTCTAGAAAAAATATAAAATTATTAAGCAATTTGGATAACTCAATATCCTTGGAGAGCAAGTTCTTTTCATAAAATCGCAGTCTTTTTGGTTTTTTCGATGTTTCTTGTTGATAAAATGTTTTGTTGATAAAGCAAAAAGTCTAAGCATTCAATAAAAGGTTTCTCGTGGGATTCATACACAGGTTACAACAATCCCAAATTCTAACAGTACAATAATATATAGACACAATTCCACCAGTCATATAAATTAGTTTTACACCAGTTAAATTAATAACAGACAATTAATAATAATATCAAATAAAAACCAAATAAATTACAAATCATAAACGTTTATTAGTGTTAATAATATATATAGGTACATACAATTATTAATTTTATTTTATTATTAGAATTATGGAGTGTGTTACAAGGCTAGTATATAACATTTTTTTTTTACATATTAATAATTTAAATAAAGGAAGAATCTAGAATAATGATAATGATAACATAATGATACAAATAATGACATGGTAATAAATAGATTTATGGATAGATGATTATGGTTTTATAGCAATATTTATATTTTATAGGTATCATTTTTACATGGACATTTCTTACACCCATGCACAGTTCCGGGGGGTGGAGGGGCGCACAAATTAGGGCCCTCAACAATTTACATAAAACAAGGTTAGAATTTACAAGGTTAAAACAAGGTTAAATTTACATTTACAAAACTATAATATATTTAATGGTCTAAGTCGCGGATAAATTCTTTATCGTCTTGACAGTCTACGTCGGGAAGACCGCAGCAAACCATTCGCCGAGCGAATTTCTTCACTCGGCTCCATAGTGAGCGTCGTTTAGATCTGGCGGCGGTTACTGTATTTTTCATTTTCTCGGCGTTTTCGCGGCCGCAAAGCGATACTATATCCTGTAAACTGGCCGTGGTCTCCAGGTCTAAAGGGTCTGCCGAACCATTGTTCGACTCAGCATCCCCTGCGATTGACTGCGATGCCATGTCCCGTATCGAACTAAGCACGTCGGATTCGACCGGTTTAACCTGCAGCGGAAAAGTTTGCGAGACAGACGACTTCGCGTCGATGCCGATAAGTTCTAAGTTCATCACTGCACTGTCGGCTGTTGTTTCCGTACTCGGTGGATCCGGAAAAACGGACATTTGTGTGGACGGCATCCCATCAAGTGCATCGACTCCGGCATTGGTTGGGAACGCTATGTCGGG
>NC_042495.1:85474653-85475068 GCF_005508785.2 Acyrthosiphon pisum
GGAATTTACTGACATGGGTGTATTTCTTAAATTATTTACTAATCATATAATTTTAAAAAAATTTGTCATACGTTTAAGTAGCATCATTTTTTTTTCGTCAAGTCCTTCTGTTTACCTTGTATAAATGGATGCCATTGGTTACTTATGGAGATGAGGTAACAGCATGAATCAAATCGTCGCGTTATGACCTCGAATTAAGAAATTATATCACAAATATAAGAGTTGAATTTATATTTGTAGCTTTTATATTCAATAATATTATTTGACTAATTTTGGTAAAAATTACTAATTAGAGATTTCAGAAAAGTTTAGAAAGTACTTTGAACTTTTTTCAAAAATATACCAAGTGTTAGCTATATTAGTGAAGTGTCCATATCGGTCATGGTTATCTACACCGTTTAGATAACTGTGATCT
>NC_042495.1:85475168-85491164 GCF_005508785.2 Acyrthosiphon pisum
GTATATTATTATGGCGGAAAAAAAAAGATTGGCAATAAAAATCACTAATCCGAGTATGCCAAACGACAAGGATTCTGTGCACAGGCGTGGGGAGCGTATGTGGAACGAGTGTAACGTTTGAATTATAGGTACATTAAAATGTATATCTACATTTACGAAACGTGCAATATTACATTTTTCTGAAACTATTCTGAGCAACAACATTTATTTACACTACCTACATTAGCATTTATATTGTTATGAATATAATGGTAGGTACCTACTGTAGTCTGTATAAGTACTAAATAGGTACATAGCTATTTATAAATCACTCTAAGACACGACAGTATTTTATTGGATTTCAAATAATATAATAAATAATAATAATGTTTATAGGTATTGATTCTGAGCGGAGCGATGAATGTATTGATTTTACAACAGTGTCTTTTAAAAAAAAAAAAATCTTTTTATACTTTAAATTGTTTGTGTCTGTGTATAGTGTACACGATGAGTTGTCGAAATAATGCTTGGATTTTCAACTTCAGTACTTTTTCCGATGGGAAAGTAAATTTAGTTGGTGCATTCAAAGGGTCAAAATTTAAGATTCCCTGTTTTTAATAAAGCCCAGGGATAACAAAAAAAAGAATTAATGAAAAACGGGTATTTTTACACAAAAACAGCTTTTGTTAAAATCCCTCTCCACTCAGAATCGTTTTTCGTATACAATGATATCATATCATTGAATTGAAATTTAATACCACCCATATCAGTACAGAGACCCACTTGTAGCCTACTGTACATCAGAGCAACATCCACTGACCCACTTTTTTTTGTATCCGTCATCACCGTAAGTAAAATTGCTTTGATTTTCTTGTTTAACAGTATCTTGTTTGATAGGAAAATGAATGTAGTTGGTGCATTTGTGACGTCAAATTATAAGCTCCCAATAGTTTTCAAAAGCGTCGGAAAAAAACAAAATAAAAATTAAGAAAAACTGGGAATTTTTATGACAAACGAATCGGGTTTCGACAAAATTAATTTTGGTAAATTAAATTTGTTACTAAAAAAAATTACCGTTGATACAAGAAATTTTCACTAAATATTTATACTAACATTTTCTATACACCATAAAATGATCAAAATATTTTTAATCGTGTTGAGCTATTTACAAGCGTGTGATATTTAAATTATTAATGAATATCGATAAAAAAATGTTTGCTCTGTCTAAAAACTTGAAAATGTAATACAAGGTTCCTCGTAAGTTGTTGTTAGTCACTTTGTTTAAATGAAAAGTAGTTCATTATATAACCAAAAAACTAAAAATATATATAAACACTGTATTTTTATAGTTATTTTGAGCTCAAATTTGGAAAAATTATATATACCAACAATAAAGATTTCAGTTATTTTGTTTAATTTAAGAATATTATTCGTGGGTAATTGTCAATTTAAACTTAGGTGAAATAAACTAGATAATAAACTAGATAGGATTGTAGGAAATAAACTTAGGTAAAATAAACTACTTTAATCACAAGAATGTCATAAAATATACTTTAGTCTTATAGTCTCTTAGTTTTTAGTAATATTATAGGCTGACAGACTGTCTTCGCTCAGAATCGTTTTTCGTAAACATTTTATTTAATTTTATTTAAATCACTGAATTCATACTTAATACATCCATTAATATGACTCTCTAGTGTCTATAGACATCTTATAGACAGCAGAGCGACAGAGTGTCACCCACTTAACCGCTTTTAGATTCTGAGCGGAGCGATGACTGTATTGATTATCGGTGTGTGTTTTTTTAAATTTTTTTTTGTGTCTGTGTACACGATAATTAGTCTAAGAAGTCGAAATAATACTTCGATTTTTAACTTCAGTATCTTGTTAAATGGGAAAGTGAATATAGTTGGTGCATTGGGATTGTAAAAATCCCATATTCAAATTTGTGTTCAAAAACGCCGCGAAAAACAAAAAAAAAAAATTTTGACAAAAAAAGATGGAAAATGTAATACAAGGCTCTTAATATATTGTTACAATAATATTAAAAAAAAGTGGATGTCACTCTGCTGTACAGTAGGTTACAAGTGGGTCACTGTATAATGAATGGTATTAAATTTGAATTCAATGATATAATATCACTGTATAAGAAAAACGATTCTGAGCGGAGATGGTATATCAGTGTATGTATTAGACATATATATACTTATCTATGGTATTAAAAAAAAATTGACCTATAATAGGTACCTATAATAAATTCCAAATTAATCATATCATAATATCTATTAGGTACTTATAACGCGTTATACATCAACAAAAAACCGTGGTAAAATCATAGATATATAATAGTATACTTTAGAAGTTTCAAGTATACCCAAGAATAATATTATACAATCACAACAAAATAACTAAAATAGTTATTCTAGGTTTTTAATATGTAATTTCGTCCAAATTTGTACTTAAAAAGACTATAAAAATAAACTGTGTAAATGTATTTTTTAGATTTTTTGGTAACAGAATTAAATATTTACGTGAAATCTTGTTTTAAATTTTCAATCCTTAGATATAAAATTTGAATATTTTATACATTTTTAACTACAAAATAATTATTCAATTTTAAATTTGATAAATTTTGTCAAAATTTCAACTTCAAATGCTTATAAAAAAAATGTGTGCCTATGTATTTTTAATATTTTACAATTGCTATTGTAACAATATATCAGGAGCCATGCATTAAATTTTCACGCATTTTTACCAAACAAATAAAATTTTATTGGTATTTATAGAAAAAAAATTAAAAATATTAAAAAATGACAATGTCCGTAAGCAGCTCAAAAAGAGTCAAGTTATTTTCAAATTTTTATCGTGTATAGAAAATTCTAATATAAACATTCAGTGAAATTTTCAAGTATCTACAGTCATTCGTTTTTTAATTACAATAAAATAAGAAAATCGTTACGTAAGAAATCGCGTGAATATCAAATGTTGTAAAAATATGAATTTCAAACGCTCATAAAAATTTAATTTGAGTTTCTTAAAGACATTTTTTTTTTGATAAAGGTAGATTATGTTATAAGGAATCTTGTAATACATTTTGAAATCTTAGATTTAAAAAGAACAATTTTTACGAATTCTTAACTAGAAATAATTTGCTGATTTTCGTGATTTTTACATATTTTGTCAATTTTTGAAATGCTAATAAAAAAAAACTGTGACTATGGATTTTTAATATTTTTCAAATGTCATTGTAACAATATAATAGGAGCCGTGTATTAAATTTTCAAGTATTTTTACTCGACAAATAAAGTTTTATTGACATTCATAGAAAAAAAAATAATAAAATTGGAAACTGAAAATGTCCCTAAACAGTTCAAAACAAATCAAAATATTTTGAAAATGTTATCATGTATAGAAAATGGAAATATAAACAACCAGTGAAAGTTTCATGTATCTACGGTTATTTGTTTTAATGTTACACTAAAAACCAAAATCGATTTTCTCGAAAACAGCTTTTGCATAAAAATTCCCGTTTTTCCTTAATTTTTTTTTTGTTTTTCACGGCGCTTTTGAAAACTATTGGAAATTTCAAACTTTGACCTCCCGAATGCACCAACTAGATTCACTTTCCCATCAAACAAGATACTGTTGAAGAAGCATTTTTACTGCCCCAAACCGTGATGACAGACACAAATTTAAAAAAATAAAAAATAAAATAAAAAAATAAAAAAACACATCATTGTAAAATCCATACATTCATCGTTCCACTCAGAATCTAAAATATATAAAATGTTTAACTTTTATAGCTAAGGATTGAAATTTTAAAACAAGATTCCGCGTTAGCAGCTATTCTGTAACCAAATAAATCCCAAAAATATGAAAACACAGTTATTTTATGTTCAAATTTGGACGAAATTATAATGTCATAATATTAAATAACCAATAACCATGAATAACGACGTTAGTTATTTAATTGTAATCTTATAATATTAATTCAATGTACCAGCCGGCAGCCACCTTATTAATAATAAATAATAACAATATAAATATAATATAAAATATCCACACTTACTTATCCTTTTTTAATTTTTGTATTACAAATATTGTATAGGTACATGTTCTATTGTCCTGTACACATTTGTTACACTTACGAGTTACGACTTACCTAATCAATAATATCTTCAATTTAAAATATTCTACACTTAATTGATTTTTCATGTTTTGAATATAATTATATGTCTTTGTCTACTTATAGTGCATTTTATACTGACTTTTTTTTAACATTTTAAGTGTATTGTTTAAGTTTCTAGTGCATTCAATTTACAACCCAACTTATAACTTATACGTGGACCTAAGACATTTTCTGCTCGAATAAGTTAAGAAAATATATCAAGTTGTTTTCGTTTAAAGATTAAAGGTAAGAGTTATATTATTATATTAAGTATAATAGATATGTTGAAACTTGAAACCAGCAGATTAGGTGACCTGTAACAACGTCGTAACACTCCCTATTTTATTTGATTCATACGCTAATGATCATGGTTAAAACTCGTCTATTGTTTTTCGTCATATTACCTATGGTGCTATACAAAAATTAAAAGTTTTTGCGTAATCTATAAAATCTGATTATTATAAACTACAGTAATCCCTCGTTATCCGCGAAGGTTACGTTCCAGCAAACCTGCGCGTATAACGAAACCGCGGATAACGAGACCAGTAGTTATTGTAGACCCATAAGTACATATATGTATGTATAATGTATATGTGTTATTGTGTTATACCTATGGTGATATAACAACAATTATCTACAATTGTCAGAAATAAATTTTTGCAGTGTTCGTGTAATAAGGTAAAACGTTATCGCAATCGCAATCGCATTAATAATTTGTTATCGTTGACCCAACCGCGGATAATCGAAACCGCGGATAACGAGGGATTACTGTACTCGAGTGATATATTTTAACTTCACCACTCTTTTAACACAAATACACCACATTATCCATTAATATAAATTATAAATACGCAGGCGCCAGGCAAAATAATAATATTAATAAGTAGGTTCTATAGGTACGTCGTATACATATATTTTATACATAAAAATGGGCCAAAATCTATACTTTTTGACATCAATATTTAAGTACTAAAATATTTTTATCTTAGAAATAGGTATATGTAATAACTGAGATAGGCCGTAATTGTTTATATTTTATTACTCGTACGACGAGTACCCACATTGTTTTAAGTAAAAAATCTTCTGTACAAAAGTAAGTATAGGTGCCTATATATTATTATATTCAGTTATGGCGATTTAATGATATTTCAGAAAAAATATTATTTTATGAACCCATTATTGATAATATGAGAAAACTACGTGGGAACTGAACATTTCCAAAGATTAAAAATATTAGGGCCTGCGTTGAAAGTGCTTAACCGCAATTGTATGCGTTTTCACAGGCCCGGCTAAACTCATTGTTATAAATGGAAGGTATTGTATTAACCGTTTTTCCGCACCGGTTTGTTGTCAAAATAATGTACAACTGAGATATGGGATGTCTGCCTAACCGGCTGACTGCAGGTCATATTACTTATACAAAATGCGTAACGACGACAGGTGTCAGCTACCTATACTATACAGGTGCTGGGCCGGCTGCTTTTGGCGTACAGATATAATATTGATGCTGTTCTTGCTGTTGGTACTGCAGGTAACGCACCACTACTCGAACCAGTGGCGTATATACGGTGAGGAGGATATGACACCTCCCCCCCGCCACCGAGACCAAATTTTGTACACAATTCAACGTGTATATATAATATATATAGTTACCGATGATACCTAGTAATGTACTAATTTCTGTTACAAAAATGCCGTCCAGTGGAGCACAGAAGTGGAAATGTGAACATTTTGTTTTAATATCGATCGAAAATTAATTGCATTACATTAAATTTGTACTAACATACGGGAGCTTAACTTCACGAATCACTGTGGTAAATAATTATTAATTTTGTAGTCGTCGTAATCTTTGAGGGAAAAATAGTACCTATACTTAACTAAACAAGCCCGAATTAAGACATTTTGAGGCCCAGGGGCCAAAGTTTTAAATGAGGCCCTTGTACGAAAAAAAAAATATTAGTGTATATAATGTGTTCCGGGGTGAAGTGACCAGCCGACGTCATATAAAAGTATACCAAAAATTATAAAGAAATAGCCTTTAAAGATTGGGTTTAACTTTTTTATTTTTTAAGTTATGGGCAAACTTTTTTTATCAAAATCATACATATCACGCATTTGTTTATGTATTTTCAAAAGTTTTTAACATTTTTATGTATTTTTTATTTTAAAGCTATTTAATTGTCCTATCAACACTCCAAAATACGCAATCGAACTAGAAATGCACTAATTATTTTTATTAAATTAAAAAAGTAGAAAAAAGTAGGCAAAAATTAGCATTTTTTAAAGGAAATCGTGTATTAGGTATTCCAAATAATTGATTACTTGGTATGGGTTTTTTTTTTGTATTATTCTGATAAATTATATTGAATAACACATTAATATACCTAGAATACCTTGAAAGTTTGGTTTTCATAATATATTCCTATCGTCACAATCTTAGTTTTCCTAGGATTGAGTCGGTTAATTGGTCGTCATTCGTTTAATTTTAGTTGTTATAATACAAAAAAACAAAAACTCATAGTTTTTACTAATTTACTAATTCTACTAAGTTACTCATAAATTATTTGGAATAATGTACAATTTCCTTTTAAAAATACTAATTTTTGCCAACTTTTTTCTCTTTTTTTATATTTAATAAAAATAATTAGTATACATTTCTGGTTTAATTGCGTATGTCAGTTGATAGGACAATCAAATAGCTTTAAAATAAAAATAAAATTACGTCAAAATGTTGAAAAGTTTTGAAGATACATGAACTAATGCGTGATACGCATGGTTTTGATAAAAAGGAGTTAATTGCTCATAACTAGAAAAATAAAAAATTAGATTCAATCTTTAAAGGGTATTTCTTCATCATTTTTGGTATACTTTCATATGACGTTGGCAGGTCACTTCACCCTGGAACACATTGTATATTATTTAATATTTTTTTTTTGCAAGGGCCTCATTTAAAACATATTAGGTATATAGGCACATAGCAATAAATAATGAATAATGTATTAATGTATCACTTTATTTATAAATTATAATTTACAAGCTTTTTTTCTTGCTGAATAATCATCGATTTTTTTTAGGTGATTTATTTAGTGTTACCTAACCTATAACGAAAAAAGTAATGGACAAATTAGAGGCCCCTAAATAAATTCTAACTTTCGAGGCCCGGGGGGCATGCCCCCCTGCCCCCCTTAATCCGGGCTTGTAACTAAAACATCATTCTAAAAACAATCAATAAAGTCGAATAACTGTCCGATCACGATAATAATATGACGTGTCACGTGTGTGATATGCAAATAAATCCTGGCAGTCGATCAGATATCGTTTCCATGTAAGAAAAATAATGACGCATTTCATACAGGTAAACAGGTATACATCACAAAGTTATTATTTATTACATAATATTATTCTATTAATAATATTAATATAAGATTATTATTTCACAGCAGGGCGCGGTCATCACGGGTCGACGCAACTTCGCGTTCGACCAATGACGTTCGAGTTGCCGGCAAGTTTCTGACCGCTGACCATCGTCGGTAGAGCCGCGGCAGCCAGAGTACCGAGTACCGTGGTCAGTGGTCACTGGTCAGTCGCATGTGTGCAATTGACGCCCGCGCCGTGGCCCGTGTTTGCCGCTATCGTCATATCCGCCTCGTTCATATAAATTATAATATAACATAGAAAAAATTTATAAAAAAAAAAATAGTCATTGTCGTCTCCCAAAATTTGATTTCACAGTATTAGGAAAAAATTATGATATAGAACAATATATACACGTGAAGTACTCCCCCCTCTCCACAATTTGGTGTAATATTTTTAATTAATTTGGTAATTTGATTTACAGCTATATTTTATAGGTACTATATATTAGTTTGCAATTGTTTACAATAAATTATTTGAAAAAAATTATACTAATTCGGGGAGTCAAAATCACACGTATATATTTATTCCTGTAAAATAATATTTTTGTCACGCATGCACAGAAAGTTTAGTTTTCGATGACGGTTGAGCGTTGAAAACCTACCTTTTTCCGTCCAGCGGGCGGTAAAGTGGGAATCCCCATAGTGCCGGATGGTAAAGTGGAAATCCCAAAAAGTACCGGTGCGCATATCACACGTTTATCCCCTGCACAACCATACACTGAAATCTATACCACGGTCCTTATAAAACATAAACTTTTGGTTACATCTTATATTCATATAATGAAACTATTATGACCTCCTTGCATGCGACGTGTGAACATTTTTCTTTCGTTGAATAATCTGCAGGTCGTTGCATAGATCTCTGTATGTAGTGCATTTACCTTTGCCGTAATCATGAACTAAGATATGTTAATAGCTTTAGTTCATGACCGTAATCAATAATGATAACTATTGATTAGTGGTTATATTTTTTTATTATTATATTATATTATAATATTATAATTTATATTTATATTGAAATCTATACCACGGACTTAACAAAACATAAACTTTAGGTTACATCTTATATTCATATTATTACCTCCATGCATGACGCTTAAAATAAATAAAACCAAATCGTTTCTTTTATAAAATTTTTTTCGTAGATTCGTCTTGTTGTTGCATAGATCCCTGCATTACCTTTGATCAATGAACGCTGCAGAGGAGTGACAAAAAATAATATGTATGGCTCGTGCGTGAAGGCAATTTCCGCCCTTACCACACAATATACTATTATAATTACCTATATGAAAATTAATGTTTCTTTGTCTTCTTATATAGGTACTCAGAAGTCAGAATTCAGAAACTATACTTGACGGATTTCAATAAAAGTTATATCCAAAAAATCCATTTAGACTAGAAGGGTGTTTGTAGCTTATATTTTCAATTCCTATACTCTGTATGTGATGTTATATAGAGTGGTTCATACACGAATTTAGTTTTATCAAGAAAACAGAATACTTTTTATTACTTATCACTTATCAGTTATCAGTTATCAGATATTAATAAATTTGACCAGCTCGATCACCGTATACTTATATTACTAGACAGTAGTAATTTTGCTCCAAACACCTATTTAACTTTAAGGTATACTGTTGTTGATAGTCTATAAGTGGTGCATGGTTTATAGGTAGATCATGACTAGAATCGTTTTTCATCGTGTATAACAATCTTTCATTGAATTAAAATTGATCACATCATTATTCATTAGACCCATTGATCACGTCTTTTCAATGAAAAGGTACACACGACACCTACTGCTGTATATGTAGTAGAATGCGGTTAGGTGGTTACCTACTTGACGGCCTGTCTTTTCTAACATATATTTTGATTTTCTAGAATTTGTTTATAATATAATCTTAAGATGTTATATAAAATGTATTTAAAACTCGTATATTAATAAACACAGCAGTTGATTTAACATAATTACATATTTTATAAAGACCATTGATGTAATACTGGTTTAAAATTGAAGCAGTCGGGATGGCCAAGATGACTGACTTTATCGTTGAAATCTGATTTGCTCCAGCAAAATGGTCCTAAACTGTTGTTACTACCTTGGGTCGGGCCAGCAATCGCTTTGAATTGTAACTGTTGGAATAGCTGGCTTGAAGTGACTTTAACGTCGGTGGCCCCGTGCGACCGATGACCCAACGCTCTAATGGGGTACGTACCATTCGCGGGATTCAAATCGTTCCTGACAACAACAAAAATGTTTTCACACAGCCGTTGTTATTACACCAAGAGCTGCGTAATCACTATTCACTATGTGATCACGTATTAAAAACTTATTCGTATCAAATACCTGGAAGATATCGCATTTTCCGCCGAATATGGTGGACTACAGTCGCACCGGGATTCCGGATCACGTGTGTAGTTATTGGACCGCATCAGATGCAACATACATTTGTCACAGTGAATCTTTACGTGATCTCTGGCAAATATGCGAGCCCGAGGTGTTTCGGAGTACGAGAACCTTTAACCATAAATCACGTATTATTAGTATCTATCGTTAATAATTGCATCTGCCGTTGCGCAATTAATAAAGTGGGCGATTGTAAGCTCCACCAGAATACCGGTTAGATAAAAAGGTAATGAAAAGCTCTAATGTAAACTCCGCCAGTTTTATTTTCTTACCTGTAATGGGTATATGGAAACTCCGCCAGTATTACGGCCTTTCTTACGTAAAACTAAATAGTATTTCTCTACTAAGTAAACTCAAAAATTCAAAATGAAAATAAAATTATTGTGTTAGAGAAAGCTATAAACACTAAATAGTTATAATAATTGATTTATATTAGACTTAATGGTTTGAAAATCTACTAATAGTATCTCATAATTTTAGTTCACAGTTCAAAATATTATAAGTATTATAACACATTATGTCATAATAATATAATGTACCTACATATTTTTTGATTATTAGTTATTACAATTGTCTATCATTATTTTTTAACATCATACTGACCATTTCAATTTGTATGATTTGTTCGAACAATTATTATTTTTATTTTTAAGTTTTTTATATTTTTTGGCATATATTTAATAAGGATAATTATTATTATAAAATTATGATTTTTTTGTTTAATAATAATCTGTATATTATATTAATTGTATAGTGTATACTGTTACTTAATTTTTTTCACTGGCGGAGTTTACATGCGCCCAACAAAGTATATAGCCATATAGGGTCAGGGTATTATACATAATACATAATATAGTATATACGTACAACAGTTACAGTGTGCTATACAATATTATAGTATTCGCAATATGACTATAGTCTTAAATAAAATAATAATAGGTGTAATAAATTACTTCTATAATAAAACTGATTATCTACTATTATTTTTAATTCATCATAGGCCAGCAGCGTACTTATCCAAAGCTCAATCAAGGACGGGGACAGCCTTTAAAAATTGACGATTGTAATACATCTCAAAATATCGCGAGGGGGTCACAACCCTGCACTCTCACCCCTGTACACACACACATAAGTCAACAGTAATTTTTTTCAATGACAGATTTTTCTCATATAGTCAACAAATCAAATAATTATATATAAGAAATAAACATTAATAGATATTTAAAGTAATAATACCTATAGGTACAGATCTTTTTTTTTCCATATGCAAATCGATTCATAATTATTTGGGCTTCTGCATCAATATTTCTATGTACCTACCTACCTATAGGTATTCAATAAAGCCCAAGCCCAACCAGTTGGTTTGCATAAAACACAGCCTAATAGGTATTAAATGTTATCCAGCTATTATCACAATTTGTTTAAAACGCCGATAACAACAATTATCAAAACACTCAAAAATAATAAATAATTTATAAAAACAACGCCGCTAAAATAAATCCAAGCGGGACGATCCAACTATAATCCCCTTACGTCACTATATAATATTAGCCCCGATTTTCCGTTTGGCTTTAAGTCCAAGGCACAATGCGCGTATATAATGTAGGCGTATTATGGACCATGTTATGTATTATGGTCTATATGGATCTATTATTATTTACTAGATTACCTATAGTTTACAATCACAGTTATGGGCCTATGTTCAGCCAGTTGGCCTGGTTAGAGATAAATACGTGTAATGGTAAAGAATCGTAAACGTTGAATCATATAATATTATGTAGGTTTAAAAGTATAAAGTATATTGTATACAGCTATATAGGTTCACCGTACACATTCATAAATTGTACAGGGTGTATCTATCTTATGGCATTGTACGCGAGGGTTTTTAACGATTATTGATCGATTATAAATTTCGTTAAAACGGAAAAAGACGTGTTTCATTATTTTTAACAGGCAATCTTTTTATAACTATCTCAAGATTTTTAAGCACGCAGGTGTTCCAATAGCAAAATCAACTTTATTTTTTCAAATGGTAACTACCTACTATATTTTTGGTATATGAGCTCTTGTAAATTAAACCTATACCAATAATTATTTCAATTAAAAGTATTATAATTCATATTTTACTAAACTTTAGAGGACCATAGTTTATAAACTAGCGTACCAAAAATGACTATCAAAATTTTCAGAAAATAAAGCTTCACCGGAATCCATTAAAAAAATATAGTAGTTACCATTTTAAAAAATAAAGTTGATTTTACTATTGCGTATACCTGCCTGTTTAAAAATTTAAAAATTGTAGTAAAAAAAATTGCCTGTTAAAAATAAAGAAAAACGTCTTTTTTCGTTTTAATGAAATTCTATGTCATCGATCCATAATCGTTAAAAACCTCCGCGTACAATGACATAAGATACACCCTGTATATTATTGACATATTGTTGTAGCTTAAATTTATAATATTTACCATGAGCCGTAAATTTGTTCCATTTCATAGTTTCCGCTTACGTTGAATATAAACGGAAAATAGGGCACGTTGTAGCTGGCCCAGTACGTCCGGTTGATCAAGTGGCCGGTGAAATCGTCGTGCATCACGTGACCGGGTATCTGTTCGAGTACGTGAAGTACGTCTCTGGGTGGCAACGGGCTCCCCGGCTGAAAGGCTGCATAGTTGAGGATCATCCACTGATTGTTGTACGTGCCACTGTTGTGGAGCTTGAATAAGTTCGCCCAGTCGGTAGGGTTGTCGGCCAGGCGGTTCGCGACCATTGCTCGCACAAATTCCAATACCTATATTATAGACATTATTACTGTACTTAACACATATTATTATACTATGATATGGTATGGGGATGGATATATGCTATATGTGGACTCCTGGACACTGCGGCATACAAGGCAACGAAAAAGCAGACCTAGAAGCGTCAAAAGCTGCCTCCTCCCCAGACACCCCACTACTCAATATATACACATATGAAGACAAAAAAAAACAAATCAAACAAGTCCTAGACCAAAAATGGCTCATACAATGGATAAACCAGCATACAAAGTTAAACCAAATAAAAAACAACATACAGACATGGAAAAACCCCGGACTAAATAGAAAAGAGGAAACTATATTAAATCGTCTAAGAATAGGCCACACTTTCATCACACATAGGCATCTTATGGAAAAAAATGATCCTCTCATATGCGAAATGTGTGGAGTGGGACCTCACAGTAAAACATATTATTACTGAATTCCGAAAATATGATGACATGAGGAAAAAATACAACATATCTCAACAAATCGGAGAAGCATTAGGACCTGACACCCAATCAATCCACAACATCATACTGTACATAAAAGAAATCCAGCTATACAACTTAATTTAAGCCCTTTTCCACAATATATATATTATGAAATTGTAAATATTTTTAAATTACTGTAAATTGTAAATTAATGGCCACAGAAGCCGATGTTTTATAAGATCAATAAAAAAAAAAAAAAAAAATATACTATGATAATGTATTTTAGGTAGGTAAGTACGTGAGTGTGTTATACGGTAAAATATGAAATCAGCCGTTATACAAAGTATTTGCGTATATATTAATTATTTATAATGAAAGGGCAATCAATATAGTCCTGAGTAGGTATGATAAACAAAAAAATCGTTTCATTAAAATGATTTACGATTTTGCTATTTTAGTATAACATTAGCCATAGGTACCTATATAAAAATAAAATTGTATTTTACTCTTCATTATAGCTACATATATATTATCATATATCAATTATGCATTACACTTACTATAACTTTTCAATAGTCGTCGTTAGGGTATTATTTTTATATCTATTTTCAAACATATCCCATATTGAGCATATAAAATGTTGAGAGGATAGATTTTTGGTCACTGTCATACAGTACGCATCTCTTTATGCACTACACACTTATAAGACTGAGACGATAGATACGGGTGTGGCGTCCTTTAGTGGATATTTAAGGGAATTCGATACGTGACGTTTTTAAGGAGTTTAGTATAGGCATATTTTCTAGTGCATCCGTGCATAGTAAGTTATCATTAGTATGTATGACAAATAACGCGCTATGGACGAATATTAATTATTTTGATATTTTAGTAACTAAAAAAACCGAATTTGACTATTGACTTACCTATCTGAATAAAAGATTTACTTTTATACGAACCAATTCTATTTCATGGAACATGTTCGAGATAAAATTGAAAAATAAGTTAATTTTTAATTTGTTGACTTAGTTGTGTACCACAAATAATTTCACGTATTAAACTATACATTAATCTGTAAGTAATCTATTGGACCAAAAGTAGGTAATTTAATTGGTCGCGTATTGGACTGTTTCCATAATTTATATAATATATTATTGGATTTTTTTTTGGTATTTACAACTTACTGTTGGGTATTTTTTACTCATCAATTTTATCAAAATAGGTGTACAAAATATGTGAACAGTAATCAATACTAATCATATGCGATGTATAATTTAATTATTATATACCTATACATGGCTATATCATATATCTATTTAATTCCTATTAATCCTAACCTTCCTATTCGTATATTATTGTATATACACTATACCTACTTATATGATTTACAATTTTACGACTCACAAACATCCTACTTCAACAGCACCTACCTATTAGTTAATGATCGACTATAACAAACGATAAAAGTTATAGATCCGAATTCAATATAATAAAATTATCTTCTCCACACAACTGTAATAACGGCCTCGATAAAGGAACGAAGACCTAAAATATTATTCGTATATGCACATATTATATAATATACATATATAGTATATACCTGACCAACCGGTTTCACGTTAGACCACAGGGAATCGTTATAATTTTCGATAGTGGTCTCCATAGTGGTCAAACCAGAGGATATCAGGTAGAAATCATCTCCGGATTGAATGCCACCCGGGAACGAACTGAACGACATATCGAACCCGCGAATCAGCTTGTTGGACTTTTTGCTCTTTCTGAACCGCAGGCTGTACCTCTTCTGAATTCTTAACATCGTTTCGTACCTGCAGAGTGCGGGAGGTCAATCAAATAATAAAATGTGTCATATAACGTCTACCAGTGGCATAGGGAGTATAATAAGGTTCAAACCCCCGAAATGTCTTGTTGGTACGGCAATTAATTTATAATCTATTTATAATTAAATATTTTTTTTTTAAATGTTCATAACTTGCTTCTTAATAAAAATAGCAATAAAAGCTTCCAAGACACCCTTAATAATAATCTTACCTTGAATTTTTAAATTATTTTTTGGTCAAGGCTTCGACAACTGTGGTCATTAGCCTGTGGAACTGTGCGGAGGGTACTGTAGGTTTTGAACACGTGTGTTTGGTTTGGCAAAATTTTTAACTGGGCACCCGTAGGTATCTGCCATGCCCAGGTGGGGGATGGCGGCCTCTCTCTCCGGACACTGTGACTGCCCGGAGAAAAATGCCACCAGTGGCCGAGTTTGAACCAGCGACAGTGCGCGTCGCAACCACTCAGCCACTCCCCCCCTTTAAATTTCATAAGAGGTAAATTCACTCTAATTTTAGAAATTAAGGAATAAAATGTGTTATTCCTTACTTATACAATGCCATGTTTTACATTTGTAAGACATAACAAATTTTCGTTCGCTAGTTTCAATAAGGTGCTGTCATTTTCGATTTTAGAGTCAATTGACCTATTATCAATCTTTTAGGTAATAGGTAACAACATTATCTGTTTTGATGTATACACTGTACCGTATATATTATGAAACATTATTATTATTATTATTATTATTTTTGCATTCTTAATAATTTCTATAACGCAGTTATTCGTTTAAAATTATAATGTATGTTCAATGTTGGTGTATTAAAAAAAAAAAACAGAGCCATTAAGGGCTCTTGTCAAGTAATAGGGCACTATAATTGTCGGTAAATACGATTGAGAACGGAATATTTGATACACGATTGAGAACGCTCGATATTTTTTTTCCAACGTTGCCAAATTTAATAGAATG
>NC_042495.1:85491214-85506869 GCF_005508785.2 Acyrthosiphon pisum
GCACAGATAATGTTGTTACCTAAAAGTTTGATAATAGGTCAATTCACTCTAAAATCAAAAATAACAGTACCCTATTGAAACTAGCAAACGTACATTTGCTATAATGTACGTGTGTAAGACGGAGACAACACATGCGGGTGCGACGTCCTCTTAATATTTAATTTTAACGACGAGGTCATTTAAATTGTCTAATCCTCCAGATACTCCAAATAATACAATTATACAATGAGGTTTTTTATTTATTGAGCTCAAGCCCGGTAACTCTGCCCATGAGCTGTTTCTTTTGTTTGTAGGGAAGTTGGACAATAAGGTTTTATTAAACTGCAAAAGTGGGTTATAATTTTCCGTCGTGTTTACCCGCTCCACGTCGCGTGTGACACGAGTATGTCTTTGTTGTCCGGCATCAGCTTGATGAGAGCTGAACATGATCCGCTTCCCAAGACTCGGTTACTGATGTCTGACGGATACAAAGCTATGGATAAGTCGCCCAAGTCGTCCAGGGCGTTTAACCAGCTATAAAAATGTATAATTAACATATATACCTATGGAATTTGCAACACATATAAGTATATAACGAAATAATTTTAAAATGACTGTGTGATGTTTAATATGAACTATGTGAACAATTTCACATAACCTTACTATCTCGGTTATATGTCATAAGCAGTGGCGCCCAAGATATATTTTTCAGGTGTAGCAAGAAATAATTTTACCCACTCACCCACCCCCTCACATACTCAAAATTACATTATTTTATACATTTCATCATATTTTAATAGTAAATATTAAAGTATAAACCAATATAATCTGTGATTAACAATGGACATATTTCAAGTTAATTATTTTATGTTATTATACCCACCCACTCGTTATTTTCAAGGTGTAGCGACCGCTAAACCTAGTAATAGGGATGAGCGCCACTGGTCATAAGCACCAAAATTAATATTTTATATACCTAAGTTGTTATTTAAAAATTTTTTTATAAAAAATTTTAAATAAATATAATAAAAATTAATAAATTATAATCTTAATAAATTAGTCGATTTTTTCAATCTTATAAAAAATTGTCAATACTCAATACATTTTTAAAATATAATATATATAGTTCTAAATTTAATATCTATTAACCGTGGCCGACAGGTATCCTAGGATTTTGGCGCTTTCGTACGATACAACTTTTTTTTTCCTTATAACATTTTGGCGCTTATATCTTCCACCGACTATATCATAATAATATACTTATTATAAATTATAACGTATGAAAATAACAATAAACTCACTATAAATCGTCCCAAGTCAAATCGGGCGTACTGGGTGACTTGCCTCGCATGTATCCGTCGTACAACCCATCAAGTTGTTTGTAATACAGTCCAACCTATATAATATTATTTTATACCAAAATAATCGTTTGATAATGTAAGACAAATCGAAAGCTGATTGTAAAAATTAATAACATAGGTACCTGGTACCAATAAGGGTCAGACTCGTTTAATTTCGATTTAATCCAATTTTTATTAGTCGTCATGTAATCTTTTAGTTGTTGACAGACGTTCGGCCGATCGGTGCAATAGCCCTTAGCCGTATTGAACCAATAGCTGTATATGAGATCAGCGGTTAACGTTCCTTCCAAATACCCGGCACCATAAGCTTGATCTTCGTCTTTGGCTTTTTGTGAAGTCCTGATCTCCAAATAAGCCCATCTAAAATGTTGTTTCAATTAAATCACAAAAATATATTAACCAAAAATTTGAATCGATATACCTATCGATATAGATACCTACTCTAATTTATTTAAATATAAATTACTCATTTGTATTATTATTAAAACGAGACTCCTGAATCCTAAAATAAATTATATATTATAGGTATGTATGTGAAACTCAGTGTTTATATATATTCTGTCAAACTATAGGTGTAAGCTGCAAATGATATGAGTGATTTACTTTTTCTTTAAAAGTGTAACTTTCCTTTTTCTAATGAATGAGACAACGACTTAAATACTTATCCATTTCCACCAAAAAATATTTTTTTGTTTTACATTATGTACTTAAACGAATTCGTTATTCTTATGACTTGTGTCGTTCCAATTGAGACTAAATCAAACCTTGCTTACACGTAAAAATAATATTACTTAACAAGCGCCTATATAGACTTCTTCGACCTCTACTAAATAAAAATGTTAAATTAATACCAGAACTAAACTAACATTGCACAACACGTTACTAAAACCAGTCTGGTTCTAATCTTTATTGCAACAATAGATAGGTATATACAATATACATTATTTAAAAAATAATGTTGCAGCACCCCCTATAAGCTAAGTTTAGCTGAGGGCACGTTTTTATCATTAGAGTATATTAACATTGAAAATATGTTTAATATTAATTATTTAACAATCATAGACAAATAAAATAATATACCTATAATACATAATACATAATATATAATACAACATTTTATTTGTCTATGAACAAAACAGAATAAATAAAATTGTAATAAGTGTTAATATATTAACAAAAAAAAAAAAATGATAAATAATCTTAATCATGTTTATAAGACTAATATTACTACTAGGATAAATATTGATGTTTTACATATTTCTTAATTACAAATACATTTTTTTATATTAGGTTTAAGGCTTCGACGACTGAGGTCATTTGCCTGTAAGGTTGGTAGGGTTGGTACGATCGATTAAGAACACATGTATGTGTGCCATGTGGCAAGGTTTCTGTGCACTACGAACCTGGGTGGACACCCATCCGAGATCTAGTGGTAGCGACAGTTGCTCACTCTCAACCACGTCACGTGATTGATTTCAGCAACTGCGCCGCGCCTAGCCACAATACATTTTTAAAATCATTTATATTGATATTTAGTGACCGACATAATTTCAAACCCGTATATATAATACTTATACTTTTTTGACCAAATTCTTTATTAAGATTTGGTAAAAGTATATTATTATTTTGTTTATATCTGGTGTTATGCTCGTGGGGTCTAATAGAGTGATTGAATTTTTATGTTTATGTACAACAATAATAGAACTGATAAATTATAAATACATTTTAATTGTTTAACTTTAATAACATTATAAATCAATGTGATTTTCCCACTTAAATCTGTAATCAATAATTATCCCAAGGTATTTTATTTCATCAACCTTTTCAAGTATACTACATTTAGGAGCACACGTTGTACTCAAATTACGATTACATTGTAACGAATGAACTATAAGATATTTTTATCAAGCAGTTAGATGTTCAAAACAGATATATTTTGATTTGATTAAATTCAATTTAAATTTATTTTTTCAAAACCAAGCGTGAATATATTCTAATATATACTATAGTATTTAATATTTTATTGGCTGATTCGTATAATATATCAACTATTGATTCAGATACTAAAATAGCTGTATTATCAGCAAAGCTAATAACTCAACACTTGAATTAATATTTAGTTTTAAAAGGTCATTTATAAAAATAATAAATAATAATTAATAAAGGACCCAATACAGTGCCTTGCGGTATTCCACATGATACATTTAGATGATCACTAGATAAAGCATCACATTGAACTCTTTGAGTTCTACCACTCAAAAAATATCTAAAAATATTTAGTGTTAGGTACTCCACGTATTCCAGAATAGTTCATGATTTACAAAATCAAATGCTTTATCTAGAACCAAAAAAATACCCATTACCTTTAAATTATTATCCATATTTTTTCTAATGAAGTTATCAACTCTAAATATAGCGTCGTTTGTAGACAAACCAGTTCTAAAGCCAAACTGTAATTTAGAAAAAAAGGATTTTTTGGTTCTATATATAGCATATAATTCTAGTGTATAGAGACTAGAGAAACATCCGCAAAATATTGGTCCGCTACAATTCCTCTCGGCGCTTATATAAACAACTAAATTCCATAATATTATAACTAATTAACTACTCGTCCAAAATTCTTATGTATCAAAATACTCAGAACAATTAAAAAATATTCTGCTACGGGATTTTTGGGGCATACTTATTATGGTCCCGTTTTTTCATAATATAATGTTTGTCATATTAATTTTCATTATCAGGCCTCGTAAGTTCATGCATTTGCATATCAATCTTGAAAAGTTGTATTTGACGTTAGATGATATGGAAATCCATTTCAAGGTACAGTGGTTAAGTATGTGAAGTTTTATTTTGCATATTTTTGCATATTTAGGGTTTTTTTTTTATTACCTAAGTGGCATATTTATGCGTTTTTCTATTTAATTGGGTATATTATTTAAAATTTAGATATTCCTGTTTACATTATTATATTAACGTGCATTTTCTTATTGAAATACTATGTTAAAGCCAACATTTTATGAAAAATGCAATCATTTATTTTTCGTGCATTATATTATTATGTAATTGTATTTATGTAATTTAAAAACGTTTAGTTTATTAAAATATAAAAGAATGCTGACTACATTGTTTAGCAAGAAATCTTGATAATATGTTAAATGTAAAAGAAAAAACATTCATAAAATGAAAAAATATATTACATTTTTCATCAGAATTCAAAAAAAAGCACACAATTTTGGATCCAATAAGAATCAATAAAATCAAAAGAAAATATTTTCCAATGTAGCTTTGCCATGCAATCTATTGTTATCAGCTAATGTTCCAGAAACATTTTTACATTCATCAAAGCCATTTTTAAGTAGCTATTGCTATTCGATATTTATTTAAAACGATTATGAAAAATTACTAAAATCGTTATTTATTAAAGTTGTTTGTTGTCTACTGCAATGTATATACGTACCCTGTACTGTTGATTCTGTCTATAAATTTGCCTTTACCGATAATTATCTCTTTGTCTTTAACACTGTAGTGTTTAGGCTGTATAGTTATTCGATTGTTGTCCGTTTTCACCGCTAGCAGCGTTTGGTTTTTTTGGGTGGCCGAACACTGTAACGCCCAAACAAACAACAATGAAAGAAGTATACATCTTATTGACAACATTGTTCTACTGATACTAAACAAATGCGTTGTGAATTAGAAATTAACGAGTCGCGTAATAGCCAATGACTTTTGATCCATTTGATAATTAAATTAGTTTTATAAAGGTACATATATATAAATATGTATAATGTCTTTAGATAAGATATTGGGAGCATGTTACATAAGTTGTTCCAATTTTAATATTGTAAAATAAATAGCTAATAGCTATTAAATCATTTCTAAAATAAAACAAAACAAAAAAGAAGAAAACATTATTTTTTAAATTACTACCTAATTTGATAATATCAAAATAATTATTCTATAATGGTAAAATCATGTGCGAATAAATAATATGTTTTATAGGTACAATAAGCGAAACAAATTTTAAAAAATGTATTAAGTTGTAAAAAAAACAAACTACATTTTTTTATTGGATCCACAAAGACTAATTCAAAATTAATGGAAGGTGTTTAAACATTTTTAAAAATCAATACATAGTTTTTGTATAGGTATTAGGTACATACAATCTTTATTCATTTACCTAAGCATATGCTAAATCCCCTCAACATAAATTTTAGCCCCCCATCATAATTCCTAGTCCTGTCAACGGTAACTGCATTTTTAAAGTTTAATTTAAAATATAATTTTATTTTTTTTTATATCTTAGAAAATATATTTATTTATTTTTTGGTTATCAAACTATATTATTATTGTATGTAATGACCCTGTTTAAGACGTATCATGTCGTGTTGTTTTTACAACATAAATACTACTTAGAAGTTGTCAATAAACTAAACACAAAAATTATAGTCTTACCAGCTGCATTAGGGGCTTTTTGCTAAAATAGAATCAGTTTTTATACTATCTTTGTCCTTCCAAGTACAACGGTTATGTACTTATGTGTTTCCGTCTGGTAGTTGGTACTCGGATCATTAATTTTTTTATTATTTGTTATATTATACGTATATACGTTTTATTATATGTACATGTTACTCACAGTGTATAATAATAAATTAATATTATATTTTAATATTGAATGTTATTTGAGGGACGAGTTCGGGGGGTGTGGATGGCGGTGCCCCCCAAATGTTTTACTTATTTTAAATATGTTAGGGCTGAAGCCCCCCACCCCAACTTTAAGGTCTAGTTACGCCCATGTAACCTAAGTCCGTTGATTGTGTGTAGGTGTGTACTATCAATTATCACTGATTATAAATACTAGGATTATTGCAATATTGTATTTATTAGTACATTATTACTTACCTATTTGATTATTAAGGTAGATACCTTGATAAAGTATTAATTGCAAAAAAATATTTTGATAAGTACCTAATATTATAATGAAATTTTAATTCTACGTTAGTCCTAATTATTTAATGCATTATATAATGCACAATGGACTACTGTTAATTATTATTATTGGTTGCTTATAATTAAAAATAATAATATTTAATTTAAAAAACATCGGAGTTCAATCTGCTGTATAGTATGTTACAAGTAGGTGATTAATAGATTATGTTAAATTTGAATTCAATGATATATGTATAATATATTAATATCATTATTCATTGTATACGAAAAACGATATTGAGTGGAGACGGTTTGTCAGCCTAGGATATTTTATATTGTTATAGGTAGCCGGTTAAGTTGAATTATTATTATTTGTCTATTATCATATATGTATATAATAATATACTTTAAAAATTTCAAAACCTGACGAATAATATTTTTTAAGTATAACACAAAATTGAAATTGTTCTTCTTCGTTTAAATATCAAATTTCATCCAAATTAAAATAAAAAATGTGTTTTTATTTTTTTAGATTTTTTGGTTTTCGAACCTTACATGTTTATAAAAAAAGCTGTTCCTATATAATTTTAATATTTTTCAGCTACTATTGTAACAATATATCTGCAGTAGCCTCGTAGTAAATGTTCATGGTTTTTAACCCAACAAATATCATTTTATTGACATTTATAGAAAAAAAAATTTTAAAAAATTGGAAACCTGAAAATAATTGAAATTTTCTTCTGCCTATAAATAGCTTAAAAAGTGCCAAAATATTTTGAAAATTTCACTGTGTATAGAAAATGGTAATTTAAAAATTCCGGGGCCATTTCATTTATCTACGGTACGGGTTTTTTAGAGTTAGCTGGTACACCAAATAACAAAATCGATTTTTTAGAAAACTAGTTTTAACGTGATCCACCCCCCCCCCCCCCGTGTCTATGTCCATGGCTGACTGTACTGATATACATGATTTTACAGATTATGTGTTCTTTAACTATATAAACACAGATTCTGCAATGTTTCTCCAGAAATTTTCTCCTTTGATTTCACGAACAACGTGCTTGTGAAAGTTTACACTCTAAATTACTAAACTTACTGCTAACTAAAATTTATACAAGCTGTTTCAAAATAAATTTTCCGTGTATGCGATAAACAATAAAACGGCGACTGAACGACCTGTATATGTAAAAAAATAAATAAAATGAATTTGACTCAGTTGTTTGGAATATTCAACATCAAACTCACCGCATCGGGTAATTTCACAATACCTGTCATTTATTGAATACCTTTACTTACGATAAATTGTTATAGTTTTTGACTGCAATATCAAAATCAGGCTCATTTGTTTTAAATGAAAATGAAAAAATGAAAAATCATGAATTATTCAATTTTATTTTATACACTTATTTATTATTTAATGACATGATTATTATAGGTATATTACTGTTAATTAATAATACCATTTTCTTCATATTTTATATCCTTAAAATATATATTTTTCGATTGTACATAATTCTCATGTGTAGATCAAACATTCAAACAGCATCTGCTCTCTGGCTTCAAATTACCTGCAGCAGAATACCAGAATATTTTTCGGACACACCGCACACCTTTACAAGATTATAGGTTCCCGTTTTACACAGTTAAATACTTAAATCACGATGTTCTAAAATGCAAACTAGAGTGACTGGACTCAGAACCCACTCCTTAAAAAACCACATATTCCCCTAAAATATAATTATTCATTCACAGATTTAAAACTGCTTTTCATCAATCGATGGTGTGAATTAGTGGTCGATAGCAATAACCTTAACTATCTCCTAAGCTGCTGTAGGGAAATATTTTAGCTCTAGTTTTGCCATTGCCACCGATGCAACTTGGGTTTGAAACTCCAACAGTCAGGTAATCCGATGTGGCTGACGTTGGCAAAGCGTGATTTGCTCCAACAGAACTCTCCGAGACGTCCTCCGGTACCCCAAGTCGGTCCAGAGACGGCCAAAAATCTCAGCTTCTTGAAAGTCATATGGCTCGTTACTTTGGCGTCTATGGCGCCCTTGTTCGAATAGCCAAGTGCCTCAAACGGGTACACGCCGTCCTTGTCATTTAAATCATCCCTGCAAAACCCGACGAAAATCTCAGTTAGATACAAATACAACATGGGTATATAGAATATATATTTATAGATACTAATTAATGGTTTTTTTCACAGTATAATTATAGCATATGCAGCCAAGGTATGAACATTTTAAAAATTGTTAAGTGTTTAAACTTGTTTCAAAATTGGACCTCTCGAGTAGCCCTAGATAATATATTTGACTTTAAATTTAATAACAGGTCAATTCACTCTAATATTGAAATAAAAGAGTAAACCGGATTTTTCTTTACGTATGTACAATTTTCTATGTTATGCGTTAGTAAGTTGTAAGATGGAAACAACTATTGTATTTTAGTGAGTGGTGACGCTTAATGGTATAAGTGTACCACGTTAAAAATGTAACAATAATATTTAATTAATAATGCCGTAATAACTGTCGGGACATGGGATATAATCAGTGCTCGAATTGGGGGGTGCGCAGGGGGGCGGAGCTCCCTTACTATTTTTTATTTTTTTTTGCGTACCCCTACTATTTTTTTTTACTTGGACGGGGGGACGGTGCAAACTAATGTCCGAAATAATTTTTAATAAAATGTGAATTTCAATTGATGTCAATTATATAACAAGTTTTACTATTTTTCATATCAGAATTATTTTTGATATTAGTTATTATTAATTAATTATAATATCAGCCTGTGTTTTGCCTATATAGTCAGTAGTTCACAGATCATAGATCATATACAAGTATATTATCTAAGGAACACATACTGATGTGTGCTAGTATTATTTTAAATCGTGTTCGAATGAAATGTTATCAGTTTCAGTTATGGTTATCATTTATCGGTGTTTTTGAATTTTTAAATTTTTAAATTTTTTTATACCTATCAAAATATATGGTCTCTTTTAAATCAAAAACAATAATTATTAATTTTGTTATCTATTTCGTATATTGTATAAACAGGTAGATTATTATTAATTTTTTTTTCTACTGCAACAATGTAAGATGTATAGATATAAGATATTGCTGTCAAAATATATTATACCTATTTGGAATTCAAAATGTATTGCTGAAAAGTGGTATTCAAAATATATGTAGATAAGGCAGGAGCTTGGGAGGAGGGGGCAAGGCCCCCACGGGTCTGTGTTGAGTAAATGCGCCATTGGAACGCAGTTTTTAAATCGTTAGATTGAGCCCCTCTACTTAATTTTTCCCAATTCGAGTACTGGATATAATGTTAGATTTTTGGCTGAGATAATAATAAATAGAAATCTATTTCGATACTTCGATAAATGGAAAAAATACAATTTTTCATGATACAGAAATATAAGATGGCATTAATTATTCGTTTTGCTGATTTATGATATTCTATATGTTTTATTTTGCGATACTTGTGTTTTTTAATTATATTCAATATATTTTGTTATTTTTTTTTCTTAATCGTTTACTGTTTTAATTACGTTTAAATAATAATGTAATCGTTTTTTTTCATGTATAAGTGTGTAACGATATAAATATGAATTATTATAAAATTCGCAAACCATGAAAAAACTATATTAAAATTAGGCAATACATATTATATTGCTGAAGGTGATATCTAAAAGCGTGCCTTGAGCAACGTGTTGACATATAGTATGTAATAAACGTGCCTAGTGAGTAAAATCATCAATATGTATTTAAAAAGTATAATATAATATATAAATTATAAATATTATATACTATGTACAGCGGGGAATTGTGCCCCACCTTTTACAAAATTCTTGCGGATTCTCTTGCCTGCAATAGTTATAAATTTACAAGATAAAGTTCCATAATATTATACATGCAGTCCTGTTATATGTATGATAGGTTCAATTGGTGCGTTTCTTGCAGGGAAAAGATCACACTTTCACCAGAAAATCAATAACATTCCGTTGGAAAAATATAGTTTAATGGTTATACTTAAAAGAGGTGTTAATAGACCATTTTCTTTTGGAAGTAAAGAAATGGAGTATACACCGCTGTCAAACAAACGCTAGTGTTATAATATTATTATACATTGCAAAAAATAACATAACAAACAACCTGCGTGAAACTAGCACTACAAAATTGGCACAACAATCTAAAACCATTTTAACAAACTATTCTCAGATTTGTTGGACGTTGTTGAACAATTGTTGGAATTTGTTGGAAGCTACATTAAAAGTTATTCAATTTCAACGTCCAACAAGTCCGAGAAGAGTTTGTTGGAATGGTTTTTAGATTGTTGTGCCAACGTTGAAGTGCTAATTTCACGTAGGTAACAAACAACGGTTATGATTTTGTACGGGTTTAAAGGAAAAGTGTCGTTACAGGTCTAGTTGACCCCCACAAAAAAAGTATTCCCCTCCTGGCACTCAGATTTAGTTGACGCCCACCACTTACATCTCTCGTGTTTTCGATGTTCTAATCATTTGTTATAAAATGTATATACTGTAGATAAAAAAGGTACAAAAATTATATACGTTAATCATATAAATCGGCCTTTAATCACTCAACAGTAAACCACAAATATAACTTTGTGGATCCTATAAGTTGAATTCACACACAGAATGTTGAGAGAATGTGGGGAAGTGCTAAATGGGACAACTATAAGAGGGTCTAAGAGAAACTCCTTAGATTCTTATTTGGCAGCGTTTATGTGGTGAAGTAAATTAAACAGTCGAGATCCGTATAATGAAATGCTGAAGGACATCATACCAGAATTTTGGCCACCTGCATAATTTATGAATGATGTATTTGTTTGTATAAATGCATAATTTTTTCACTTTTTACGATTTATTTATTCATGTATATTGTATACCTAATTTATCTATTTTTATTTTGACCACCTGAATTTTTAGTTTAAATGTATAATCTCTTAATGTAGTATGATAAATGCTTAAGAGGATGTCAGCGCACTATTTGTTTTCTCTCTTTAGCCCACGCGCAACATAGACAAAACGCTTTACACAGAATCATTTTATCTATTTTTTTAAAGTAATCTTAAAGTAAGATCACACATTACAAAAAGGATAGTGAATAATAATTTAGAAGGAATGACATAACGATTTTCTTTTTATTGTTATTTTACTTGGTATCCAACTTTTAAAATAAACAAAAAAATTTTGTAAATTTAAATGATGCTTAAATTGTTTTGAAACAATATTTAGACAAATCGACATGCCATTCCCTCAAAATTGTTATTCTCTATCTTTTTTGGGATTTTACTCTAAGATTATTTAAAACCATAGAAAAAACGATTCTGCGCAAATGCGTTTTGTCTATGTTACGTATGGGTCAATGAGATAAAACAAAAAGGGCGTTTTCATCCTCTACCTTTTTTATAAATTTTAGGAAAGGCGGGCGTCAACCAAACCTGAGTGGTGAGGGAATACTTTCTTGGCGGGGGTCAACTAGACCAGTACCAAAGTGTCTTTAAAAGAAGAGCCAGCTAAAATATTTCAGACGACACGAACATCGGAACATGAATACCAGACTGCCGGTCTGTATGCGCGGCCGCTATGTGGGCCGGATGGGTGAACGTCACTATACGACTGTGATGGTCATGTCGTTACTCGTCAGTCGCGTTGCGGCGGCGTTCCGTATTGTGCTAAGACTCGGTATAAAAAAATAACCGTGTCACGTTGTACATAAGATAGCTATAATAGCCTATAGGCATACCCACATACAACATGTAGTCATCGTTAAGCTCCAAAGCGAAACCGTGCTTGTTTACCTGGACGAAATGGCGTTTGCAGCCGAATACGGAGGAACACAAGACTCACATCTGGACTCTGGATCGTTTCTGAAATCGTTGGAACGCATCAGGTGCATCATGCTCGGCACGTCCGTCACACCAACATGGTCCCTGGCCAATATACGAGCCCGGGGAGTGTCTTTGTACGAAAACCTATTTTCATACAAGAAAAAAGAAAAATGCATACAAATATAATATTATATTATATCATAGGCATGCGTGCGGGTGATGCAGCAACATAACATATGCCGTATAAAAAATATGCAATTTATAAAAACGAACACTATAAATCCGATTATATAAAAAATTATAAATTTGTTTACAAACGGTGTGAAAACTGTTGGTTCCAAACAAACGCGAAGGCCCGCGGACGTTGAATCGAGGGGCCCCGATAGTATTATGAATATTGGATATTGAATATTATTATATAGTACACCATTATAATTGATAATACTATTATCAAAAATGTCTAATATAAAGAAAATCAATTACACAATTTGAATCGAATTAAAAATATTAAGTTGTGTATTAGTAATATATAGTAATATATAAATAATTACTATAACCATGTAGTTAACTTAAATGTGTATTTTAAATAAGGTATAGGTACTTTTAAAATAATATAATATTTTGCATTACCTATAATTACTTTTTTTTTATCATTTTATGAAATTACATTTTTGGGGCCCCTCCTGAATAAATGATCCATGGTCCTTTAAGTACCAGGCCGACATTGGTCCCAAAATACATCTCAATGACTCAAAATTACGCAAGTTGTTGAGTATTGTAAATCCTGTACCTAACCTGCATTGAATCTTTACGTTACACGCTAATTTACACATACATGTATTATGTATATGTATTTATATACTATATAAAACATGTTTATAAACTGTGGTGAATTTCAGCACCCCCCCCCCCCCCCCGGGCATATGGTTTGACATGTATACCTACATCGTTGCAGCAATCGCCCCAGATCATGTCCATATATCTTACCAATTTCCGTATTGCTTCACCATATCGTCTTGACCGCTCGCCTCGGATATCGTAGGTAAGAATGGCACGTTGTAGCTCGCCCAGTACGTCTGGTTCAGAAACGATTCGGTCACGTCACGCGTCTCGACCAGTCCGGGAATTTGTTCGAGCATGAAGAGCAGCCCTCTTCTAGGCAGTTTGCGACCTGGCCGAAACAGCGAGTAATTGATCACCAGCCACTGGTTGTTGTACGTACCACTGTTGTATTTCTTGAACAACTTCGTCCAGGCTAATCCATCGGAAGCCAGCCGATTAGCCACCATCGCCCGAACGAAAACCATCACCTTCATCATCATTTATAACAGTATAATAATGTAAGAATTTTTTTTTTTAGTGCATAATTTTCGATATTTATCCGCGGCATTTATGGCGTTTAAGGGCGTTTCTGTTATTTTATTACGATTTAAAATTATACTACATATTTTAGTATTCAGAACATAGCGTCATGAATATTTTGTAGTATTGGGCTCGTCTTTTATTTTAAATCATATTTCTTAACTGATCGGTAAAATAAAATTTAAAAACAAACTAAAAATACTAATTTTTATTTTTAACAGGCAATTTGTCTTATGACAATTTTTAAGCACACACTTGTATTAAAAACAAAAACTTATTTGTTTTTTAAATGTTAATAACAATTTTTTTGGTAGATTCTGGTAGTACTTATTTTTCTAAAAATGTTGATTGTGAAATCACACCCTTGGGTACCGCTACCTTGACACCTTGTATAAGATTAAGAATATAAATTCTAATAACAATTTTCTCATTAATTTTGATATAAAACTGATGCATAATTATTAATTCCACATGCGTTACAAATAATCTATAGTTATGTTATTAGTTATTAATAATATGTATATACAAAAGCGTTTGTCTATATTACAGCGGTCGTGATTTTATGTAGTTTACACTACCTATGGGGTATGTAGTATATACTACATAGTATAGCGAATATACATAGTATGTAGCGAATCATGTTTTTCAGAAGCAATTGCTTCTGGTTTCTGGGGGGTGGTGGTGGGCCATAACCTCATAAAGCCAACATGCACGATCAGTCTTTGAACTTAATTTTGGGTGATATCTCACCTCCCTATTTGAGCTTATGAGTATCGTACACATCAATTGGAGTAGGGTGTGGAAGGTCATAATAATATGTTGGCTTCCATATGATTTAAAGTTCGCTACGCCACTGGTAGTATATACTATATAGTACCCATATATCTAGTACATTAATGCAGTTCGAGCTGATTTGTATTATGTATTTAAATATTGTGTAGTCAATATTTATATACCATGATTTGTTACGGATCTGTTTGAATATAAAATAATATGTTTGTTATTTGAATTGTTTGTACGTTTTTAGCATGAATTTCATGAACTTATTCAAAATACTTAAATACATGTTATATTTTACTATGCGTGATTTTGGAAGTGGAAGAATTTAAATTGTAGGTACATTAATTTTGAGACCTTATATCAAGGATGGCGAACCTATGTCACGCGTGAATCAATAAATTCGTTTATCGCGTTTACGTACAAACGTAGGTACAATAGAACAGTCGACAGTCGTCAACAGATAGTTTCGGATGCTTTACGCTACGACTAAAAAAAAAAAAGTCTGCAAAGTTTCTGACACGCGAGGCAAATAAAATCTAACCATACATTTTGATTTGACACGCTGTTATCAAAAGGTTCGCCATCCCAATTCGATTACCAGCTATAGATAACGAAAATCGTTAACCCTGTACCTATAGTGTATAGTGTATACAACCTACACATACAGAGTGTATCTTATCTCAATGTACGCGAAAGTTTTTAACGATTTTAGATCGATGACATAGAATTTCGTTAAAACGAAAAAAGACGTGTTTATTTATTTTTAACGGGTAATTAGTAAAATCAACTTTATTTTTTCAAATGGTAACCTCTATATTTTTAATGGATTATGATAAAGCTTTTCTTTCTGAAAATTTTGATAGTCAAATCATCAATTTTGGTTCTCTAGTTTATTAACTATATTCCCCTAAGTTAAATAAAATATGCATCAATATTTTTAATTGTAATATTTGGTATACCAAGGTTTAATTTACAAGAGCTAAATAGTTTTTTCTTATAACTACCTTTTTATACACTTAAGTAGTTTAATCGGTAATCTAATGACACTCAATAATGTAACAATTGTAAATTTGTAAATGGTATTCGATTGTTGACATTAATGTTTTAGGTATGTATGGGGCTTAAAAAAATGGTGGACCTACCTAATGAAAAAAGTGCAATGTTTTGTGATGCTCTTCTCGTAGTGGCATAAACTTGAAATTTGAACTATATAGGTTCCTTATATTGGTAGGTATCGCATATGCAAAGTATGAATTTAAGAGTTAAAATTCATTACCCTTCATATATTTTAATTTTGGACATTTACATTTTATTTTATACTTTTCCTATCAAAAATTCCTGTCATACTTTTCTTACATTAGCATTATTTTGGATTCTTTATGAGGTGG
>NC_042495.1:85507229-85515191 GCF_005508785.2 Acyrthosiphon pisum
AATAATTAAAATAATAATACTGATCTTGATGATGTATGTTAAAATAATCATAATGAACTTTGATTGCCAACAATTTTGTTTATGGATTTTTTTCTATTGGTATGCTTGCGTGTTGAAAAATTTTGAAATTTTTATAAAAAAATTGCCTGTTAAAAATAAAGAAACACGTTAATTTTCGTTTTAACGAAATTTTATATCATCGATCCATAATCGTTAAAAACCCCCGCGTACAATGACATAAGATAGGTACACCCAATATATGAATGTGTGCGGTGAATCTATATATGGCTGTATACAATATACATTATACTTTTATACCTACATAATATTATATCTCAACGTTTACGGTTCTTTACCATTACACGTATTTATATCTAACCTGGTCAACTGGCTGAACATAGGCCCATAACTTTGGATTGTAAACAGAAATAGTTGTTTCGGTGACTGCTAAACCCGAAGAAATCAAGTAAAAATCGTCCATTGAATATATGAATCCAGGATACGAACTAAATGTTATATCGTGTCCGAACACTAGTTGGTACGACGATTTACTTTCCTTGTAATTGAGACGATATCGCTTTTGTATCCTCAGCATTGTTTCGTACCTATAAAATATACGTTTAACAATAATATATACTGTATTATTTTAATCACAAAGCTCTTGGACATAATAATAATAAAATATAATCAAACTTAGGTACCGATTCCCAGTAACGTGAGAGAATAACAACTCTTTGGATCCAGGTAGTAATTTTATAAGAACTGAACACGATTCAGCCCCCAGTGGTTTTTTATGAGGGTGCGATGAATTAAAGGCATCGCATAAATTAAATAAATCTTCTTGAATGTTCATCCAACTATTCAAAACGATTACAATTTCGTTTTTTTAACACAATTATTAAACGTCATAGTAAATAATAAATTATAAAGATCAATGACAGATATTAAAATAATATATTATGCTCACAAAAAATTTTCCCATGTCAAAGACTGCATTCCTTCTTTTGTATTCAACTTATATCCATCGTATAACCCGTCGAGTTGCTTGTACATGAGGCCAACCTTTAAACGTAAGACCCATTGTATACACATTCACATTTACACATATATAGGCATAGGAAACTAGCGATTCGCTTTAAAAATCGATAACGCGCGTCTTGTAATAGATATAATATTATAAATTATAAAGTACAAACTTGATGCCAATACGCGTCCGATCCATTTTTCTCTGTCACTTGGGACATGACCCAATTTTTATTAGTCCACAAGAACTCGTTCAATTTTTCACACAAGTATACTCGACCGTCACAGAAATTTTGAAAAACATTATACCAATGCGTGTTTATCAAGTCGGCAGTGACGTATCCTTCCAACAAACCAGCGGCATAGGCTTGCATCACGTCATCTTCTTTGATAGATGTAAATATTTCTAAATAATCCCACCTGGAAAACAAATTTTTTAATATTTTTACTACAATAGGCGTACCTAAATATATTCTGTAGGCATGTATCATTCCGGAAGATAACATCAGCCATTATTTTTAATCGATGGATATATAATTTATGTATAGGTATGATAATAATTGAATCTAGGAAAAAAATCCCCAAAGCTATACCTAACCGTACTATTGGGTACAATTGTTAAAAATAATAATTAATAATAATAAAAATATATAAAATTCGTATGATAATTTTTATAATATTGATAAATAAGTACATATTATATAAAATTGTATAGGTATACGCTTAGGTAATAAAAATTAAAAGTATAGTAAGTTGAATCTCAATTTGACAAATATTATACTAAAATTAAATAATATTATATTATAAATGAGTTAAGTAATATATTTTAAAACTAATCATATTCCTGTTTATAGATCTTAACATCTTAAATGATTTTTTAACTTGAGTAATAATATGTAATACCTAGGTATACTACAATTATCAATTTTATAATAAAAGTCATAAGCATAACTAATAACATTATCTAGACGAAAAAAAGTAAAAACACCACAATTATTTATATTTAGTGGGAGGTAATTTCGACGACTGTATAAGCAATAAATTTGTTTAGATTTTACTGTAAAATTAAAGTACCTATATAATTTAATAGTCAATCTAATATATAGCATTATAGGCCACCCCAAAAATTATTTCTATATTATATGACACTGGAGTGAATTGACTTCTTATAAAATGTGAAGATAAGTTTATTATCTAAGCAATATCATAGGGTCTTAAAATATATTTTAATTTTAAAGCAAGTTAAGAGTATTTTTATTATTTTATGATGTACAATTAATAATTATATATAATATAAAAGTAATTGCTTTGGGGATTTTGGATTTTATTTCCAGGGATTTTTTTTCCAATTACCGAATAATTTAATTTTGGGGAGGGATTTTATCAGTGAAGTTTTTAAATAAATATTCGGAAATCTTAAATCTATGCAATTTAAACATGTGTTATTGTGAAACCAAACAATAATTATTTTAGCCACCTTAAAATATGTCGTAACAAATTGAAATGACACCCGTTAACCAGCTGTGTTGTGAAGAATTTGAGTAAAATATACTAGAATATTGATATTCAAATACTTTTTCAAGTATTAAATACTATTTATAAATAGCAATCAACAAGTATTTTGAATTCCTACATTTTAAATAGGTACTAGGTACTTTTCTGTTTATCATCTGTATTGAATACTTTTTTTCAAATTATTTTTTCCTACTTTCGATTATAATGTTTGGAATTGTTGTAAAAATAAACACGATCGCTGCGAAAATCGTATCTTTTTAGTTTCACGTAATATACCGTGCCAATATGATTGTCGTCTGATACTAATTTCGAACAAATCATTTTTTTAATGTAACAAACATTTGCATGATAAAATATAAAATATTGATACAATGATGCATAATAATTATAATTTATTTTAAATTATACAACTTTCGTTAATAAAACGCGTTAAATAAATTATTTTAAATTTGAATATATTAATAATTATTAATAAATAATAACAAAACAGGTTTTGGCAGCAAACAAGCAGAGGCGGGTCCAGCGGGTAGGCCTGGTAGGCCCGGGCCTACCCTGATTTTTAACCTTTAAGTATACCCAAAATATGCATTTTAAAATTATATTTATATAAGCACACTGAGTATTGAATGTAAAATGTACATCGACATACTGCGTAGGCAATTGTTTGACTATATTTTATATAAATATTTGTCTATAAATCGTAAAATTTATCGACAATTCTCAAGCGTTTTTTTGGAAATACCCCATATTTCTATATAGATATTACACGACCCGACGACCGTCGTCGTTTGGTCGGCGATCACCGCCGTAGTGTTGAGCGTCAAAAACTATGACATTGATATTAGATAACGAATATTTTATTTAGTACCGACTTTCGATTTATTGTCACGGTTGACAACCGATCCCGTGAGTGAGAGTGTTCGTTTTTTATTATTCTGTGCTTATATTTTAAAACTATTATAAATTGTTTTTTTTTTTTTATTTTGTTAATATTGATTATTTATAATAAAATGATTAGCCAATTTTTTAAACCTGTTCCTAAATCAACAAGAACATTAAATGATACTGACGATATAGTAGATCAACCACCAAAAAAAATTGTAAAACTAAACGACAATTCAATTTCTAATGATTCATTTAAAGCAAAAGTTCTCGATATTAGTTTAAATTGTGATAAAAAACCTATACAGCCTATCATTAATTTCCCTCGTCGAAAAATTGGTAATAAACAACGTTGTTTCCTAAGTTCTTGGTATAAAATATACCCTTGGATTGAATATTCAGTTCAATTGGAATATTGGATGCAATTTTTTGTTTTTATTGTCGTCATTTTGCTACTTCTACATCTCATGAAAAACAGCAAGATGTTTTAATAGTTTCAGGGTACAGTGATTGGAAAAATATTTCAGGAATGACAAAAAAACATAGTGAGGCAAATTCACATAAAACTTCGTTTGGAAAGTATCAAGGTTTTGTGATATCGAAAAGTGTTGGCGCGATCACATTGCAAATTAATAGTCATGTTGAAGAAAATATAACTAAAAATCGAGAAATACTAAAAAGTATTATTCGTTCTATTTTGTATTGCGTGCGGCAAGATATTGGTTTACGCGATCATTATAATGTAAATACTTCTTTAAACAAAGATCTAGAAAATACTGAACAAATACTTATGACTTAAAAAGTATAATAAAATTTTTCTTAAATTTTAAAAATGTATTGACTATACAAATTATTTTTATAGCCAGGCCTGTCCTAAATTTTGGTCCTAGACACGCCTCTGCAAACAAGTTCCCATATATAGGTACCTATACAATGAAATCTCTGAATACCGTACACTCTCAGTTACTGACGATTTGTCCGCTATATATTGTATCAAAGGGTTCAGTTTGTATAAAGTTTGTAGTGTGTACCCGGAAAAAAAACGTCTTATATTTTGAGGTGATCGCTATTTAGAGATAGGTAATGGGACTAGGGGAGGTTAACTAAGAGTTAGGGGAGGTTAACTAAGAGTTAAGGTAGGTTTCACTGTACTTATACTGCAGACTCACCCTGTAGCGTTTATACTCCGAGTGTAACTAGCTTTACCGACGACTCTACCGTCTTCCGTGTGTCGAATCCTAATAATATTATCGTCCTCGTCGGCGATAGCGTAAAATAACTGGTGCGTGTCGTCGCCCGAACTCCGCGTTGGAAGCGTCAAGATGATGATCACAGACGACACTATAAACACGGCAATCGCGATTTTTTTGGCAGACATAATAACAAACGACAATTACACGATTATTGTAGTACATATGTGGAGGTATAATAAATTAATAATGCTTGTAGGCACAACAAATGCGATCGATAACCAACTAAATGGTTCTGCTGCTAAAGCCGCGAGCCTGAATCCTGCAGATAATAATTATAGTATATAATATTATGTTTAATATACATTATACATAAGTAACATATTGTATATTTGTACCAATACTTTGCAATGTCCACGTCACTCCCCCGTCACAATATATTATGATTTTAATAACATAATAATGACTATACTATTGTGAGTTAAGCTGGTTCTTAATTATATACCTATATATGTATATTAATGATTAATTTATATTTTATTGTTTTTACAGTCAATAACATTAGTGGGTATAAAGTACATAATAAATAAAACCTATTAATATTGTTATTGTAATTGTAACATTGTAAAAACATTAATTGTACTCGTTGACACAAATTTTAAAAAATATATTATATTAGGAATATTGTGACGTAATTTATTGTTATGAGGCAATTTACGTTATATATTATATTATATTGTTATGTACATACCTACACTAACATATTATAATCGTTAACAAACACAATTAACCATAATAAATATAAAATACACTTTGTGCCCTAATGAGAATTGAGAAATGAATATCACTCAATAGTATTTATTCTTTTAATTATAGCTACCAGTGATTGTGACTTTATTTCTTAATATATAATAATATTTAATAATATTACAGTCTACACAATATTATGTTGATTTCCATTTATTTATAATAATAATTATTATTATATACATTAACATGGTTTTAAATTTTAATATTCTCGTAACAATAGTTAATAGTTAGGTACACACTTATACTAGCTAGGTAATCATGATGTTTTTTTGTCGTTGATATAATGATATCATATGATTAAAAATATTGTGAAACAATATTATGATATCTTAAACCTATTTATGTATTAATATATATGGGCATAAGGACACATATTATGGTATATATTATGTATTATACAATGTACATACTTGATACTACATATAGTACATAATATACTACCTACATGTATAATCTACAATATAATAATTTAGCGTAATAAACGCTACAGATAGTGCAAGTGCAACATGATAAACCGATAACTAGAATAATAAAACCGATGACTAGCAATCAGCATAATATAAATCCCACAAAATGGATAAAGAATACAGAATAATGAAAGGTCAAATTAATTTAAAAAGTAAACTATAATATAGCCTGCTGATAAAAACACCAAGGAAACATACGTAAACTACACTCAGATTATCAACTGGGTTAACTGTTGGTAAAAATAAAACCAACCCTCCCCCACCCCATAGCTTTTATATATATAACTATATATAATATAAAGTATATACATATAATATAAAATATACACAAGGTATTATAGGTATAAAATATAAATGTATAATAATATTTATATCCTCCAATGGCAAATTAGGTTTTGATTTTTTGGATGTAATGTCAAAATAACTGCTTATTCGCTTCATTGACATATTAAAAATAAAATATTAAATAATACAATTCAAATTAATAGGTACTAGGTGGTGGAAATATGAAATTACAACTATTTAGAAAAATACAAATAAACACATTTCAAAATAAATCACCAACGATCAAATAATGAATGTCTAGTAGGTACTGATAAGTGATAACTGTTATTAGTTATGTTAAGCGTGCCTGACCCACAGATATCTATATTATACTATAATATAGTAAACACGACTAAATTAATCATATATTTTATAACTTAGTTATATGTCTATGAAACTAATGGTTAAGATGACGTTATACACGCATGCTATTATAAATACTCATTGCTTGCTTCGAAATTAAAATATCAAAAAACCCTGTGTAGTATGAAATTGGATAATATTCTTACCTCAAAAATTTGATAGTAGGTCAATTTATTAACTCTATATTATAATACTAAAGTTAACCACACAAGGACACGGTTATGCTCAACGCAAATTGCCCATGTCGCGCGTGGGTCAAAGAGACGAAACAATAATAGTGCTTTGACATCCTCTTAAAAATAAGTAATAACAGAGGAAAACAGAATATTCTGAACGTTAAATTGCCTATGTTGTGCGTCAGTGAAACGCGGAGACAATTATAGCCCATAGGTACGTTTTAAATTAATCTATTCGCTTATTTATTCAACTCATTTCTATATTATATGCGTCCACAGTAATATAAACTTTTATTATTTGCAACTCTATACCTAATTTTAAATTATTTAATTATATTTCGACTTGAATCTATAGGCCGTTGAGGGCGGTGTCTAATTTGTCTAGTAGATGGCGTTGCATGCATTGATTTAAATTAAAAAAACTGTAATAATTGCTATATTATACCTAATTATAATTATTACAGAAAGCATGAGGACTTAACATGACATTACTTGACAGAAGTGGGACCAGCAACCACGAAGTTTACTTTCAGGAAAAATACTTTTTACGGCAGTCATTAAAGCTCTTTCATAATCCGTAATAATAGTGAGTTGTCCATAGTTTAATGGTAGTACTCTTCTAACTACTCTAAAAAATTACTTATCAAAATTAAGTTAGTTGGTGGATCATAAAATATTAAATAAGGTATGTATGTAAAATTGGACACACCTAGATTATACATCAAAAAAGGAGCTGACCAATTATTGTACAAAAAGTAAAATAATATGTTAAGTTTAATTGTATCGGATATATTTTAGATTTTAGATTTTGAGCGGATCGATCGGACTGTATTGATTTTACAATAATGTGTGTTGTTTAATTTTTCTAATTATATTTTTTTGTCTGTGTAAACGATAAGTATTCGTAATAAAGATTCGATTTTCAATTTTCATATAATATATGAAATTTACAAATATAAAATTATTAATATTACAATTAATAATTTTATAGATATGTATTCATTTCTATAATTCTATTGTGACAATTATTTCTTTTTAACTCAAATTGAATCAAATATTTTTTCAAAATTATAAAACTAGATTAGGTATGTAGTAACGTTTCTCACGAAACCAACCATCGTATTGGGTTATTCAAAACACATAATATATAAAGGAAAAGACACACATTTCTGCAGTGTTTAAGTAATTTTTTGAGTATATTTAATATTTTTA
>NC_042495.1:85517217-85520038 GCF_005508785.2 Acyrthosiphon pisum
TTCAGAAAATTTTGTTTCTCCAACGATGAGTCAGAAGTAAATGAACAGACGAATAAAGGATTTGGAGGCCATGATTTTAATTCACCCAGAAAAGCCTTAGATACCCAATAATGTCTAATTCACACACACTCATGTAAGTATATCACTCGAGTATCCGATTTTAAACGTTTGCCAAGACCAAAAGTCACTTAATAGTTTATCGTTTTTAGTTCACACAGGGGATTATACTTATAATGTTTTTCAAAACTGAAATATATGATGTACCACATACACGGAACTGGGAAGTGGAGCCAATGCATTGACAAATTTTCAGACGTTGACTTTCTTGGAGACAATTCTACCGACCCAGGTGAAGCCATACAATATTGGAGAGAATTATGAAACTTAAAGGTGAGAATATTGTTGATAGGTTTTCATTTTAATACTATTTTACTGTGCTATCAACTAACAAACCCACCTGTTCACGGGGACATAGTACTATATCTAATTGTGTGCGTGGACATATATTTGTCTATCGAAAGAGCTCAGCCCGTTTGGTCAAAATAAATACATAAATAAATAGTTTTATGTTACAATCTTATAATATCCACGACTTGTTTTAAAAATAAAATACAAACATAATGAGTGCTTGCCCATAAGGTTGCTTAAAACATATTTTTGCCTTTAAGTTTGATTATAACATTATGTCATATCACTCTAACATATCAAGACTATAACGTTACAAAACTGGATCTACCGTGATCACATTTGCGTGTTGTTCGTTGTTCAAAGAGAGAAGACAAATGCCACACTGCCATATTTTTAACAAAGTTTTAATTTTTAGGTAATACAATTTTGCTGAGCAAGAATCCAATTTTAATAACGCGGCTGGCATCAACATATTTAAATTGCAAAGAAACACATAACTAGTTTGGACATTGGTATCTTTTCTGAAGGGAAAGTGCATCTAGTTGGATGCGTTAAACAGGTAAAGATTGAATGTTCTCAGTTGTTTTCAAATACGTCGGGAAAAACAAAAAGATTATACTTTTGACAAAAATTGATGTTGTTTTGCTGGTGTAACTAATAAAATACCTAGGTGTAGATACATGATTTGTTCGTCCGAATGTTCCTATTAGCATTTTCTATACAATTTTTAAAACAATTTCACTCTTTTTGAGCTCGTTATGGGGATAATACATTTTAATATTTTCGATTATACAGTTTTGTTTTTAATATTATTGTCAAAGAATTTGAAAATGTAATACGGGCATCCTGTTATAGTTTCTATAATATCTGTTCACAAATATAAGAGATACATAGCCACCATTTTTCATGAGCATTTAAAGTTCCAATTTCGACAAAATTCATCAACAATTTGCAAATAATTTTGTAGTTAAAAATGTATTAAACGTTCTATTGTATATATTTTAGCTTATGCTTATAGTAAAAATGTATAAAAGTTGATCATAGTAATATTAACCATCAAATTGAATTGAATATTATGTAAATTATTGTTTTACAGGTTGTCAAACCCCCGTTCCCATTTGCAACGAGGAGAGACAAACTTCTTTGAAAAAAGAGTATGCAATTAACAAAAAGCTTCAGTGACTGTTATTAAAATTCTTCAACCATCGACAGTGGACATAACAATTGTGGAAGACTTTTAAACTAGGTATATTCTGATAGGTACCCATTTCCTTTAATTTGTGTACTTATTTTACCTATGTTTCCCCCCACCACCCATTAGAAAGTAATTAGTTAGTTTATTTAACCAAAGAAAACTGTACCCACTCACTGTGTTTTTGTGAATAAAATTATTTTGTCAATGACTAATTTAAGAAAACTTTATTTTTAAATTTTATAAGAGGTAAAAAAGAAAGGTAGGTGCCTATTTAAAATCTCAATGAACTATACCATCATGCCTTTCGTATTTGTCGTATCAATAGTTTATATGTATTTTAAAATTTAGAAATTTATGACTAATGTAGTAATGTGTTGTAAATCATTGTTATACCTGCAGATGTTATTTGTACATACTATGTAAGAAAAAAATAAATCATAATATAATGTGAAATTGAACTGTAGCCATATATAAAACAATTAAACGTTTTGTTTTTCATGTTTATGGGCTTAAAACTAATTAACTTCGACTTTTTAACTTAATTTGCTCTGTGTTTGTTGACTTGATCTATTACAATATGATGATTAGAGGGCGGATTCTTATGATTTCACATATTTATTGTGGTTGATATTGTGCTAATAGTGACCGCATAATTTGTTTCAAGACATTAACATTTAACACTTTAAACTGTGAATATTTTAGGCTGCATAATACCTACGAAAATTAACAAACTCTTTCCATTTTATTGACTTATTTAAGATTTCAATTGCATATTTCTGTGTTTTTTTTTTTAGACATTTTTGAATTGACTAATATTGACATTTTTCTATATGAGATAAAGAAATCTAATTTGCTTCATGTCATTGTGATTCCAAATAAAATAAATTTTTTAACTGTTTTGTTGCAATTATTCCAGTACCTAGTGGCATTTTAATTTTTCATATTGTGTTTATTGTACCATAATAATAAAATAAATGTATATTATTTAATAAGAACTTAAAAAACACGATTCCTAGTAGTGCATTCAGATGACAGTAGTTACGTCTCTGAAGTTTTTTATTTGGGTCAAGGGTCGAACCACTGCAATCGTATACCTTTATATATTTTGTATGAATTTCTAACTAAAAAATAGTTTTCAAATTTTCGTGATTTCTACGAATTTTGTCAAAATTCTGACTTCAGACGCTCATAAAAAAACTATTGAGGATTTACGCCGAA
>NC_042495.1:85522035-85524028 GCF_005508785.2 Acyrthosiphon pisum
AAATATGGCACTGAGTATACCTGTACAATGTAGGGCGTATGTACCTCGTACCTAGACGGCTAGAAAACATATCCACAAGTTAAGTTTACACCAGCGTGTTGACGCGTTTATTAATAATAATATAAAATAAATACCAAATAAATAACAGAACATAAACGTTTATTCGTTTAAATTTACAAAATATAGATTATTTGGTTATACATTATACATTATACATATTTATACATTTATACATTAAACATTAAACATTTATACATTAATAAATTATACATTATACATTAAACATTTATAAATTATATACGAGTTCGACCGAACACAAAAATGTGGAGAAAACTCGGCATAAACACGCACATACACTATATACATAATATATATACATTACGGTCTATGCCGATATAGCGCCGCAACAAAACATTCGCCGGACGAATTTCTTCGTCCGGCTCCAAAAAGAGCGGCGTTTGGGAATTCCGGCGGTTACCGTCGGGTTCGTGACCTCACCACTGTAGTCGCCGCGGATTGCCGCCATATCCTGATCACCGTTTGCCCGGTGGACAAATGGCATCACCGAACGGTTTTCTAATTCGTCACCGTCAAGCTGCACTGCTGCCGTGTTATACGTAAGACTTGACTGCGGCACGTCGTCTTCGGCCGGCCGATCGTGTGGCAAAGATAACGACGAGATGTCTGACGGCGCCTCGGCCTCGGCGACTTCTGCAGTGACAGGTGTCATCGTTACCCACGACTCGGTGGACGGTAAATCTGCCGAAACTTGCAACTCCTGCACCATGGCTGCGACAGAAGATAACTCGATATCCAGTACATCGTCTGCCGAGTTAAAACGCACAGCCACATTAGGCATCGATTTATACCGTCGCATAACTTCGGTCGTAGACGGCCAGCCGGTCTCGGATTCATCTGCGCCTACAGAGTTCTTCTGCAAAGCCATATTAGGCGTCGATTTGTATCGCCAGCAGTGCGCCAGTGAACTCTTATGATGTCTCGAGATTCCTGCGACGTTTTCGTTCGATTTTCCCGGAGCACGTCGAAAGCCTCGAAATAATTTTCGGTCACGGTCTGCATCATAGATTCGGGCAAAGTTTCCAGTGTTACAATTTGATCTTATACGGTTGAATTAATAATATATTATACGAAAAGTACGTTAAGACTTTTATAATGTACTAAGAATGATCGGTAAAGTTCGTTGTAACAAATAAGACGTACTTATAATACTGATTAGGTACGGAATATACTGTGACGCACAGAAACAAATTATTTATGTTTCAAACACTTGGGTACACCCGTGGCAACCATATTTTGTATAGATTTTTTAAATCAAGAATGTATCTAGGTTCTTTTTATTTATTATCAATAGTATTGTTATTTATTAAAAACGTATTTCTATGTTTTATAGTTATACTGTTCAAGTAGGTAGGTACATAGGCGCAAATAGCGTTTGGGTTTTGGGGGGGGCTAAAGCCTTATTTTTAGTGATGATCAAAACAAGACTCTTGCAAGACTCTTGCTATTTTCACAAAATATATATAAAAAAAAACTAAATACCTACCTGTTATAGCAGTGTGTAGGATTTTTGCTATGATCTCTAAGATGAAACTTAGTCCAATATATTACATAGTATATTCATAAATCAAACATTAACAAAAAACAAGTCAAACGATTTAATGTTTGTTACACTCGTTTAAAACTTTGCATTTTTATATTATGCACCATGCTTAAAAGTACATATTTGAGGTTTTTCGTAATATACTAATACTAGCTCTAAGTGTAACTCGGGGCCCGTTGGACTCGCTGAAAGTGGATACCGATTTTGGAGACAATGTCGTTGGAATTATAAAAGTCACGACAGTAAAGTTGTAAGACGAAAATGTAGGATTTGTGATAAGGATTAGTGATATGGATTGGAGATAAGGCTTGACGTTTTTACGGGAATGTTTAAAAGTTAGAGCATCTAGCAATCCGTCACAAACGTTGTAAA
>NC_042495.1:85524078-85529571 GCF_005508785.2 Acyrthosiphon pisum
CATTTTAAATTATGCTTATATATTTTACTTGAATGAATCAATTTACCAGCATAATTAACTTTCTAAGTTCCTATCGCATTTATAATAAATATCAATAGGTTATTATCCAGGGTTGGGATTTTATAGCACTTAAAATTGCACAAATATGTGCTATAATATTACCTTAAATATCGCTAAATATGTGGCTAAAAATAAAAACAACAAAATATGCAAAAAAAAGGAAATTTTAAATCAGTTATAAATTATTATATGTAGTTACTTAAGATTTGAAATAATTTAGTCACTCATATTAGAATCCAAATGAATTATCTATACACCGCATTCAATGCTAGTTTGTTGATAATCGGCGATTAATAATCGCAGTAGAAATCGACAAAAAAACCCAACAAAATCAGCAGATAACAAAAATTAGAAGTTAGAACCAAATACCTAATACGAAATTATCGTAATAATACGATTGACAAAAATCCAAAAACAAAAATAAATATTTTACTAAAATATAATTTCATAAAATATGACCGCATTTGATTCAAAACAGGTAAAAATGCAAAAAAAGCAAAATAAAATTTTTAATTTGAGTTCTCTGTATCACGAAACAAATTTTTAGCTTACTCTGCTATTTTAAGCATTTCATAAGAAATATGCAAATGCTACAAAATCCCAACCCTGGTTATTACCAATTGCTAATTTCTTGTTATTGACCAATATTATAATGTTTATAAAAATTAAATTGTTGTTTTTTTAATGTTCACTTTAACAAATAATAATATTTAAAAAAAAAACTGTATGGTTTGTTCCAAATATTAAATTGCTTAATAATTATATTTGTTATAATGATAATATTTATTATGTATAATTAAACTTTTATTCTTCTTTTATTCACCAATGTCCAGTACAGTAGTACTAAATGTTTAAGTTTCTTTTAATATAATATATTGGCAATTAAATATTTCTGTAACAGACAACAAGTTTACGACACTAATGAAATGCTATAGGTACTGTATAAGACACTAGTTTAAGAACACAATGTCCAGCACAGAAAAATCACACAAGCCGTGAACGAAAATAAAAACGTACTTCCTATTAAAATGCCACCTACCATAGTCCGTAATGACTTTCAGCAATTATTAGTATATTTGATTCAAAGTAAAGGTGTGTTATGGACATACATTATTCTATTAGCAAGACAACTTTCGACGTTTTTATTGATTTTGGGAAAATAAAATAATTTTTCAGTAATTGTTAATTAGTATGAAACAACCATGTTATTTTGTAATATTAATTCTCATTATATTTTTTATCTTTTTTTCAATAATTCGCCATTTCCTCGAATAGGTACTGATAAAATTTCATAACAATACAAAATATAAATTCTTATTATTTTCGTTATAAATAATTATTAGTTAATGGAATCTAGATAGGTACACTAATGTGTTTTCGGGGGAAAAAAAAATTGCAAGACTGCAAGAGTCTTACAGTGATGGTCTTGTTTTGGTCTTGGTCTTGCAGCTCCAGTATTGGTTTGGTCTTGTTCTTGCAAGCCTAAACTTAATCTTGGTCTTGCTAGACCAGTACCATCTTGGTCTTGGTCTTGCAGCAAGAGTCTTGCGAGACCGCAAGACCAAGACCAATTTTGATCATCACTTCTTATTTTGATAACATTGAATAAGCTCAAGACAAAATGTTGGAAATGTTTGGGGGGGCTATGGACATTTTTGGGAGGGCTTAGCCCCTAAAGCTCACCCCTATTTTCGCCGATGTCAAGTACTAAATTGGTAAGCATAGGAATATTGGATATAGGCGCATATTGGAAGTTAAGGCGGTTGAAAGTGGACTGTTTTTAAGGGGTTGAGTATAGGCAATATGTTATATTCATTAGGAATTGTGTGAGTGTGTGTGTAGTAACTGATCATTAGCGTGCGTAAGTTCCCCGAACGCGTAATTATTTCGTTTTATCAGTTAACAGTTCAACACACGGACTAAGATATAATATCTTAGTCTGTGGTTCAACGATAATTGTATTACCGTCACAGCGCGCATTGTATTGACAAAACAGGTAGGTAAATACAACATCGTACTTACATAAAGTATAATGTACCTAGTTCATAATTTTATTCAAAAACCTAATCGTTATAAATTATATATTGACAACAGTAAGTCTTTAAAAAAACAATTATTTGTATTACATTATATTGCTACATAAATACAACTTTATTTAGTTAGAGCTTCTTTTTCGGTATACCGGACCTTATTGGTAGTCCTCTATCAAATCTTGGGTCAATGATTTCAGGCAGTAACGATTCCATGTAAAATGTTGTAACAAATGGTTCAATTTTTGATGTCCAAAATTTGACATTTTTGGATATCTTGTCTACTATAAAACCTAAAATAAACACGTTTAAAATCGAACGTATAAATTATTATATTTTAGATTCTACGAAAACAATTGTCATATACTATTAGCTTTTGGAGTCCACACAACAAAATAACATTAGTTCCTTTCTGTAATGTTGAGTTGTGCTTGAACTTGATAATAATAATTATCAGTTTTTTTTAAAGTAATTTTTTCACCATCGGATATCATGTACTTTATTTTTTTTTATGTACTGCCTCTTCTGGAGTATATTCTTTTATGCTCGGGCCTCGGAGGACACTTTACCTCCAAGATACAGTCTTTACCTATTAACCCGTCAGGACTTGCTGCGAGATAGGGTTTATTCTTATGAATAAACAATCCCGCTGGTTCGATTTTCTCTTTTATGGTTTTTTGGAATGCATTTCGGGCTATTGATTTGTTTTCAATACCATACCTTAGTAAAACATTTTATAAAAATAATTATACACCTAAACAATTACTATTGTAAAATAAATAAAATATAAATAGACCACAAACCTTATTGAAGAACTTCCTTGGAAAATATCATATAAAATATATTTATGGTATTCGCTCGCGAAGTGGTGGGTCTTAATTTACAAACTTTTCCAAAATTAGATGCCGTAAGTCGTTGTTTTCTAAATTTTTTCCAATCGTCATTCTCTTATTGTCCAACTGTATTTCTTTCTATTTTTATTATTTCATCAACGGATAAATCATTTTTTTTTTAAAAATGCAAATTTTTGGCGTCATATTCTTCGGGTGACATATCAATTATACCTATTCCAATGTCTACAGCTCCATAATCTTCCTCTGGTCCAGCAATACATTTTTGTTTTTTCTCAAATTTTCTATTATTAAATAACATAACAGTAGATTTTTAAAATTGTATTTTAGACGTAGTGGTGTACCTACTGTTAATTATAGTATGTTATGTTATATTGTTATATATTATAGGGTATTATATTTATTATTTCACTCTATATTATTAGGTAGGTACCTATATAGTTGGTTCAATTAAATAATTTATACCTGGATTTATCAAAATTTAAACATCGACCAACTCTGCTATGCTGGTTTTTATCAATCTTACTTATACATTTTTTAGTGTATATTCCAGGACTTATATTTGTAACTTTTTTATGAAAACTGTTTAAATATTTTGGACCAAAATTAAATGATGAAACTGCAGCATTACATCTTGCACTGTATGATCCTAAAATACAAATTAATTTCATGTGATATTATTTACTATTTAGACATGTATAAATATCTTTTACTCAAAATTTAAACTTTTACCTCATAAAGAAAAATTCACCCTTTTCCACCAACAAATTTCGCTACTACACTATTAAACCCTTCTACAGCATTATTGTTAACAGTGCAAAATTAGTTACCTATGCAACACTTTACACACTAATTACAAATTTGAATTTGAATTTTAGTGATTGTTCATGCAGCCCGGCGTTAGTGCGTATTATGTAAATAAAGTTAAAAATATACCTAAATGTTTTAGCGTCTTGTTAAAAATACACAAATGTATTTTTGTAAAATGCAAAATTCAGAACGCCAGAATGACTGAAACATGAAAAAGGTTCCTTCCGCCGCTTCGCCATTGAACCGAATTGTAAAGTATGGCCGACAACCACATAGATCATACAAAAATATTAATATAATAAACTCATCGGTGGAAATAAGTTGTTCAATTTATTATGTCAGTTGACCACACGTTATTTTACAATGTTCAATGCTGTCAAATTAATGAAACGGTCTAGATTCGTTTGCTGTGACATTAGTAGGTACATTACGCAGTGATCCCTTCGGCCATTTTAGACACTTACTGTATAGCAATGTACAGTTTGATCACGTCTTGACCATGTCCAGCGCCGGGATTCTGTAATGTTTGTAGCCCAAGTTGTAACCGATGGGTATTCTGTAACTATTTTTGAGATACAAAGGCTACAACAGTGTATCTTTATTTGTAGCTCACTCAATGGTAGTATGGTTACAAATATTTTGTATCATTGTTTTTTGGAGATAAAGATTTTTATTAAAATTGACGATTTTTGTATTAATTAAGTAATTTTTAGAGGTACTATTCTTTGTGTTGTCACTGACTGTTACATTATTTTTATTTTATGATGGCATATATTGGTTTTAAATGAATTAAAACAACATCAAGACATTTATGCATTAAAAGCCTAATTTCCAAGACTTGTACAATCCGTTCGATTTACGTGAATCTCAAAAAAAAAAATCTCACTCCGCCCGCCAATCGCCAAACATACGTCTGTGGCTGAATATGTATGTCACAGAATATTCTATGTGTATACCACAGACTAAGATATACAGGTATATATAGGCATATCTTAGTCCGTGGTGTATACTGTGGTATCATCATTTATCACTTATCACTTATCAGTAGTTATCACTTATCACGCAAGTCATTTCGTGAATTATTTTTGTTTTTCGCTTTCGTAATTCGTAGGTAATAGCCGTGAACATTAGTGAACTTAAAATGTACATGGTAATGGCATTGAGTATAATATATTACCAATTTATATATTGTACTCAATGGTTAGGTCAGAGGTATGAGTGAATGACGTACATTTCTGACTTTCCGAGAACGATCCTAATCCGAATATCTGAATATTATACTTGTCTATGGTTCACGGTCTTCTTCAACAGATTGTGGGTTATAATATTATATGAAACAATAATTTACCACATTGGCCATTCACCTATAAAAATGGAACCGTTGATGCCATCCGAAGTCGCTCGTTTAGTATACGGTGAGTACTTCAGTTTTTAGATCCCTAGACTAGTAGGTTTTATTTTTATAAGATTCCTCGTCCAGCAATATATTTTGTGGTTTCTCGTCTTGAGACTGGAAGTTATATAAATAATATGTTGACGGCATTTATCCCAGTCCAATGACATTGCAGTTAACATACAACAACTGTTTTCAATTTAACTCAGTGCATCAAAACATGTACATAAATATTTTAGTTAGCTATATAATATTATTCCTGGTCATAATGTTATGCCTAAATGCCTACTAAAGATCTTAATTACTTTTTTTAGTTTTCATGAAGGCAGGTATATTACAAACTTAAAAA
>NC_042495.1:85529671-85553846 GCF_005508785.2 Acyrthosiphon pisum
TGATTTGATACTACCATAGATTATATAAAATTATAATATAATAGCATAGACTTATTTTCTATGTATAATATAAAAATAATAATTATAATATTATAATCTGCGATACTACTATTATATATATTTATATATTTATAAATCCACCTTGACAGGATGACAACCATGACAAATGATGAAAACATCGAGATTATGATAACGATTAACGCTGCGTAACCGTTATCAGTACGATAAACAATTTTAAAAAAACACATGTTATTTGAACAATTGGACATTGCAAATGTTTTAAAAAATAAATAATAGTTCAGCTTAAAGTTTAAACGCTCAACAGTCGTAGTCCGTAGATCTTCATTAAATTCACAGTTTAAAGAGTTTAATATTGTGTTTGATCGATAATCGGAGTTATTGACTCGTAACATTTAGATCAATTCGCTATCGTAATCCACTGAACACAACTGCGGATCGGATAACTCGGTCGAAGAAATTTTACAATTAATTCTCGTTTTGGAAATTTGGAATATAGGTAGTTAAACGTTTACGGAATAAAAATATAAATAATATAGATAATTAATAGAGTAAATATGTATTAATTATTTTAATTGTTTTATCAATGTTAAATATATATTCATAACTTATCAATAAGATTAAAATGAAAAAAAAATTGTTTTTTTTATAATATGTCTAATGTTAATCCCAGAAAAAAGATCTGGCCTAAAGAAGTTTAATGGAATAAAATTTCACGAATACCAAATTGGTATTATTTTTTAAAAATATTTTTATATGATTATATTTATTTGTTTAGCTATGTTTATAGGCATTTTTAAAAAAGCTAAAGTAGGTACAAGTTAAATGTTAATTTCTACATGACGAGTTAATTTAAAAATAATAATTCTTGTGTACCTATCTTTTATGCTATTATAAAATTTATAAATATTGTATTTTTTACCAGACTATTATTTCATCGGTTTTTTTTTTTTTTTTTGTACTTTTATATAAGATACCTTTTAAATTTCACCAAACATTTTTTGTTAGACTTATAATTATTGTTAGAGATGTTAAGGGCTGCATTTTTTCCCTTTAATTTTATATACAATGCTATCTTAGTTAAAAATTTGTTTCATGTTTCCTTGATTCTGAATATATTAATTTTATTTTGAATTTTTACACCTTTTTAGCTATAAATGCATTTTTTTTTGTTTTTTAACGTAATATGTTTACATTTTTACGTAATTTCCTCATAATTAAGTCATTTTTTGTAGTTTTTATACAATGTGGGGGCACATTTTTTTAAATTTTAGATTTTAAAGAAAATTTGTAAATATTCAAAAAAATAATATTATTATTAATAAATGTACCGATTAGATTTATCATTTGCATGTTATACATTTATAAAACAAGTGCTTTTTCACACATATGTCAAACATTTTAATAATTTTATATAATTCTTAACATTTAAATGTATAGGTATTTATATTACAATTCATATTTTAAACTACTCTGATGCCCGTTATCACACCCATATCAACAATAAAAATTATTATTTTTAAATTAGATTTTTTCACTTATTGAAGTAGATTTTTTGGTCATTTTTTGGAGTTTTTAGGGAAATGCATTTTTTTTTTAAGGGTATTTTTGTGTGATTTTTAGGTCATCAACATCCTTACTCTACTTATGATCAAGAAATTAAGCTAAACATAATGGATCACTTACAACAAGGTTGGTTCACTGAGTCCGATACATGGCCAGGTGCTGGACTTTCATTACAAGTAGAAGAAGTCCTTCATAAAGAAAAATCCCCGTATCAAGATATAATGGTGTTGCAAACGTAAGTATCCGTTTGATTATACGGCAGATTATATACAATACAAAGCTATTGATAACTATATCTACTTTATTTTTGTTATTAGTAAATCATTTGGAAAAGCTTTAATTTTGGATAATATAATCCAATGTACAGAGTTTGATGAATTTTCATACCAAGAGATGATAAGTTTCTTGCCACTTTGTAGCCATCCTAATCCAGAAAGAGTTTTGGTGGTGGGTGGTGGCGATGGTGGTGTTGCACGTGAAACTGTTAAACATCCAAAAGTTCTTAGCGTTGATGTTGTTGAAATTGATGAAAGAGTAGTGAAACTTTCAGAACAATATTTACCATTTATGGCTTGTGGATTTAAACACGACAAGGTTACACTGCATATTGAAGACGGGTTTGAGTTTATGAAAAACAATGCCCAACGATTTGACATCATCATAACAGACTCTTCAGACCCCGTTGGTAAGTCCTTTTTCTTTTTATTAGATAACAATTTTATTTTAACAAGTTATATAATGTTGCAATTCAAATGATTTTTTTTAAGGTCCAAATGAGTCATTATTTCAGAAAACTTATATCGAATCATTGAAAAGATCATTAAAACCTGGTGGTATCATATGTTCCCAAGTTGGATCAATTTGGATAAAAGAAGATCAGGATACAATGATCAGATTGTCCAAAGACTGTTCAGCAAACTTTAAAAAGGTCACTCTAGCCACTATATCTATCCCATCTTATCCAACTGGAAACATCAGTTTCATTTTGGCTACAGACAATGAGGTTAGAAAAGATTATCCATACAATTTTATAAATTATTATTTATTAATTTAATCATGATTTATTTTTCATGCTATTTCAGCTAGTAAATTTCAAAATACCAGCATATAGTTTCACACTAGAAGAAATGAATAAACACAAACTCAAGCATTACTCACCAGATGTACATTCTGCTTCATTTAGTATTCCTAGGTTTGCTCGTATGATTATTCCACATATTAATTGTTAATATTGTTTTATTCATTCAATATTACTACATTTATAGACTTAATTTTGTCTGATGTCACTTTATTGTTATGCTTGTAATTAAATTACCCATTTAAACTTATTTAATATTTATTATACATCAAATAGTATTAAATTGTAGCTTTTAGCTTTTTTTTTTTTTAATTGCATTGTTATTCTATTTTGTATCCTAACCACATGTGATCAATCTAAACTATGTATTATTAAATTAATTGATTCTCATATGTTAGTATTAATAATATTGAATTACAAAATAAATAATAATAAAAAAAAAAAAAAATTGATACTTTATTTTATTTTTTTATATCAGGTGTATATTACAATAGATAATTTTCAATTGTTCAAGTGTTTAGTTATTTTGTTTGTTTATTGAGTTATATCACATTTATATGTTTGATATCACCCTGCAACCAAGTCTAATAAAATGTATTGCCCGGCCACCAGGCGACAATAAGTTGACAATCTTTAATCTAAAAATTTAAATATTCACAAATCGTGATCAATGTGTAGACGACCAGTACATGATCTATTTGTTGAAAAAGAATAATTACCCCTTAAAATATTTAAAATTATATTTTATGAATCGTATTAGTATGGGACGGCACTCAAAGTGATGCTTAAGTATTTTATTTTTGTAGTTTCAAGGGTGTTCCTATCTCACAAACATTATTAATATTTTTTAAAATATTGTTGAAATTAATTTTGATAAATAATGTATTTAACATAAAATTAATATTGGCATTCAATTATTACAAAAAAAAAAAAATATTGCCAAAAAGGCAAATAAAATGTGTGACAAAGGTCAAGAAATGCTGACAGAAGGATCTAAAGAAAATAGTCTTATTTTTAGGAGTTTATTTAAGTGTTCATATATTAATATGATATTATATTAATTATTAACTGTGCTACTATTTATTTAATAATTACTTTTATTTTAAAGTTTTGTAAGGGTAGGTGCATAAAAAAATCACCTTCATAACGTTATGACAACACAACCATAACAGACACATACATAATATATCAAACAAATTTGTTGGTCATTGTTGGTTTTTATTTATGTCATAAGACCTTTTTATGCGCCAACATTACACCAACAGCACAACTTTAGGTTAGGTTAGGTTAGGTTAGCATTATTTTTCCTAAGTAAAAAATGTTTGAGCTCGTTTTGTTAGACACCGTTAGACCATTCCGTGATTTTATTTTACTTAATTTATTTATTTACTATCTAAAATAAAATCCAACGAAATCTCGGATATATTCAAGGAACTTGAACTTTGAAGTTTAGTCTGGTGTGGAATATAGGGTTCAACTCGGTTGTCAATTGACTAACAGATTTTTTTTAAGCATATTTTGTTTGTTGTCATTGACGACCAAAGGTGTACGCAATCAATGATCTTTTTTTAAACATGCAACGCTATAGGCAACAAACTTTCTCGACACAAATCCTTCTGAGCCAATACTTTATTATTCACAAAAGTCTAAATATGGAAATCGTTTACATTGGCCACCGAAACCCTAGTAATCGTGCGCTTTTAATATCCAACAAGGAATGGAAAAGACTGGGAAAAATTCTAACGAAAAAAATAGATGAAGAGGAAGCGGTGGAAACCAGCAAGCGATTGAAAGAGATGCGCCGAGAAACATCAAAAAAGATGGTGGACGGTTGGGACAACACAGAACTGGTTAGCGGGTTTGGATTTAAACGTTGTAACATTGTAACTGCTAATAAGCTGAGTATACATTACTTACCTATATAATGACATATGAATCGAAAATGACATTAACGCGTGTGTACAGAACAAAACCAAAAAACTTTTGGAACAAAAACGGAAGGCGCTGTCCGAGTTGGAAGCCAAACGGCAGCAGAGGGACGAGGAGATGAAGCGCGAGGCACAAGAGGCCAGGAACAGGATCATCGAGAAAGCGTGTAAACTGAAATTCGAAGAGAGAGACGCAACGAAAACGTTCTATAGAGCTCTGCAGCATTCTGAAGTTATTACGATGATTGCCACAATTAATATTAATAAAATCAAACGTAGCATAGAATTAATTGTCATGTGTGCTGGTGACTGACTTGATTTTTCAGGTGTTCAAAGAGAGGGCAATACAATTAAAGTTTAACGAAGCTGAGAGGGAAAGGAAGATGCAAAAAGATCTCGAGACGGCTCAAGAACAAAACAAGGAAGCGGAACGGTATAGAAAACACAGAGTGGACGAAAAACAAAAAAACAACGAGCTAAAAAGATCTAAAGCTGAAATTTTATTAAAAGAGTAATGTAATTTTGTGGGCTATAGACCGAGAGTCTTGTCATAAAATTATCAATATGTAAATAAATTACAGGCTAAAGGAACGTGGTGATAAGAGGAGCGACGAACAGACTGCGGAGCGTGAGTCTGGTAAAGTGGAATTACAAAAAATAGCCGAAGAAATCAAGGAGGCTCGAGAAAAGGCCGCTGCCGAGGTAAGAGGTTTATTAGTGTGATAATTCGACGATTCCTATATGAATAGTTTTTTTATAACGATTATGTATTTTTAACGGTGTGTGGACAACATATTATATAGGCACGGTTAGCAAAGGAAAAACTGCAAAAAGATATAGAGGACAACCGCATAATGATAACCAGCGGAGACGACGTGCGCGAGACGGAGGAATGGGAAGAGGATATGGTCACTACCATAATGGCGGAGACAAAGAAAACGTTAGCCAGAGCGCGGAGACTAAAAGAAATAGAAGTAATGTCTTCGGATTTAATATGATTATCAATAACGCACATTGCATCAGGTGCATAATATTATAGATTGGGGAAAAAACCATTATTGTTTCTTGACGAATATCAGATCGTAAAAATCACAAGAATAAAACTGATCATATTAAAACTCGACGTTTTTTGAATAAAAGAATGCTGAAGGATCTACATATATTATTATAGTAGACTATACAGGGAAAATTCAAAATGTATATTATACTTCTGTCGTCCAAAATAGTAATATGTGATATACGCACATTAAATCCTTTTAGATACACCTTAATTATATAAAACAAAATAACATGCACCATCCTAGGGCTAGGGCCTATAGGATTCAATTAACACGTACGTTGTTCTGCATGACCATAGGCGAAATTTCAACTTTTGACTCGGGGGGGGGGGGGGCTGAATATATTAAAGGTAAGCAAACCATTGCAATATAGCATTTTAAAATTGTATGTCCTAGGTTTTTTTTTTTGAAGGGGGGGGGGCTTACCCCCCATTTTCGCCTATGTGCATGACGGCGGTGCACAATAAACCATGTGAACAATAATTATCATTCACTCTAAAGTTCGATCCTATTCTGTTTGGGCAGCTTGTGGAGGTCAAACAATTGGCATTGGAGGAGATGAGGACGAAATCGGCGGCTTGGCCCACGAAGCAAAACGGGTGGGCAGAGTCTGATGTGCTGGACGCCGTAGAAGCGCAAGAAAAACGGTCAGAAAATGTTCTAGCAGCATTCGCTGCAAGTGTGAGAAAGTCTGAAAAATAATCTCCTTCGCGTCTTTGTATTTGTGTTAAGATACTGTGGTATTGCAGTATACCTACTTTAAATTATATTGATTGCTTTGGTAGATACACGACTGCAGTATTACACCATCACCAGTAAGTTGTAGGTACTGACGAGTGACCAGTGACGAGTAATTAATTATGTATATTTTACAATTTCCTGCAGCATATATTATACCTGTCACATCTGCTTACATGTGTATTAAACATTTTCGCATAAAAAGTGGTATGAAATGCAATCAGAAATGTCAATAAGCACTATAAACGGCATAAATCATAATATAGCATCAATAACGCAGTAATGCATATTATATACAAAATTGTTTTTACCTTAAGGCGCCCGGTATCGACGTCATTTTGTCTTCAAAAATACACTCTGCGGGACTAACGGTACCGCTTTGTAAAATCAACCAAATTTCATAATTCTTTTTTTTAATTGCTAGAAGGAAATGTTCTACAGCCCGCATCGATCTGTGTTTTTCAATATTTTATTCTCAAACTTTATGAAATGTCTAAAAAAATACAAGATAAAAATCATTTTTTTACAAATTTTTTTATACAATTATTTGAAATAAAATACAAAATCAGAGATCGATGCGGCCTGTCTTCTTTTTTTAGATAAAAAAATATTCATCAAAATCCGACAATTCTGCAAAGCTTGAGAGTTATTTTTAGTTAAAGTCATTTTTTTCGATATAATACACCCTATCAACTCCCACTAAATAGGTATCGGGTAGTAGATAGGTAAGTGGAAAAGTCTTATAGTCGAGGTGGCAACTAAAATATAAAATTTAATTTTCAAATTTTATATAATTGTGGAAAATTTGAAAAACTGGCACCGAGACCCATAAGGTGTATACAGATTTTAACGGATTATTGCCTATAGGTACATCTCCCTGAAAAACAAATCTATTCACGTAATACACGTATATATGTGTTTGGTGTGTTCATTGTAATACACTGTTTAAAATTAAAATTTTTGTAATATATTATGGGTTTCGATATATTTTTTGGGGAGGATTACAGCTATGTCATCAGTTTTTTGTTTTTGGTACGCACCGATTGCAGGTATCGAGAAGTAGAGCGCAGAAATAGAGAGCTGGCCAATAAGAGAATAGAACACGTGGAGATCGGCAACAGGCTATGGGAAGAGGAGATCTGCCGGCGACGGGAGCTATCGGCACAGGACCTTCGATCGGAGATGCACAGACGCGAACGTGAAAAAAGGTTGTTGACCGAATTTGCGGACTTACGCGCGCGAACGCGAACAGAAAATGCCAACCGGTTTCGGGAGCAGCTCGAAAAACAGTGTGTGAGTATATTTATAAATGTATTTACTTTTTTTTTCTTTCTTCTTAGCGTAACGGTTTTAGTAGCAGTGAAAGACCTTAGTTCTGAACTGTCACAAGGAATCCTATCCTCCACTATGTTTCCTGATTAATAATCGATGGTGGAAAGGCTAATAGTGATTATGTAATCCCCAAAAATGCAATTTCATAGAAGAGATTAAAATATTAATAGTTTTGTTAAAAATTATCCGAAGAAGGTAAAATTTGATTTATAAATCGTTAAACACGTATTTTAATCAATAACTTATACATTTAAAAGTGAGGAATTATTTTTCAAATAAGTCATTATGCTATTGAAACTTGAAAGTAAAGGGGGTTAAGAGTTCAGTGGCGTTGGAGAAAGGGGTGACAGAGGGGACAATTGACTCCTCAGATATAATCAAAAAGTATACTTTTGCCCCCTCCCCTACTACATTAAAATTAAAGGATATACAATCGTAAATGACGTTTAATTTATACGTTTACGTATTCAAAATTGGTCTCATTTTTATGAATGTATGAATGTGCATAATAATATTATTATTATCGATTTATTATGTATTATTACAATATAATACATAATAAATTATTAAGTATTTTTTACTTATATATTGTTACTTTTGATTATAACTTCAGGTATAAAGTAAATATGTTTATGTTTTGTTTCAAATTTCAATATATAAATTTATAAATTTATCAATACATTTATATAGTTCTTATACTATAACATACTACCTACGTATACGTATACGTATATACGTATACTACCTCGTATATCAACATTAAAATAATAAAATATTAAGAAAGGTTTTCTGTTATAAATCACAAATAAATATATAATAGTTGTTAGGTGTGATATACTGATATGTTTTGCCACCCCCCCTCCCCCATGAAAAATAGTTTCTGCACCACTGTAAGAATTACAGTATTTTACCTGTATTGAAATTTGAAATATTGTGGGTTAAGATATGAGCTTTTTAGTGTTATGTTAATTGTACATTACAAAACAATGGTGGGTAAGTCGTAAGTGAGTTACATTATTTCATAACTGACCTATTATTAATTTTATTTAATCGATTCTGTTGCTGTTGTGGGTTGGGTACAGTATTCTTAAGTAAAATTAGCTTGAGTTTAGCATAGAATTTGGGGCTTACACAGTTACATGTTACTTGGAAAAAATGTGTATTTTCGTGTTTTATCATATTTAGTTACAACTTTGATTTTAATCAATTTGAGGGTTACATTACTTGGCCTTTCCACTATCGAATTATGCTAGTTCACCTGTTGTGACATTGCGATTCTATATCCCTCTATCGTGGACCAATTTTCATATTAAACATATTATTATATAGTATGTTACTATATGTCTATCGTCCACAGAAGCTTTAAAAATATTGTACCTATTATTTCTTTGTCAAGTACATACCTACTTATGTATCTATATTATATTATTTTCTATTAATCTATTATTTGTACATGTTATAACTGTTTATTATAATTTATAAATCTGTCAGTCTCTTCTGAATTTCTAAAGTCCCAAAAGGTTTAAGTTGGTGTATCTTCCTCTCGCAAACTAGTCAACCTCAAATGATTAGGACATTTCACCAAAAAAATGTAGCCTTATAAATGTTTTCTTGCTACTACATATTTGTATACATTTTTTTTATATTGTAGACATAGCCACATAGGCAGTTTGTATCACATTAGTCAAATACATACTAATATTTATTAACGCATTTAGGTAACTAATAAGTTTTAAAATATTAAATGGTTCTAGACACAAGTAGTAAGTATGTTGTCTATATAATGACAATAGTTGTACCTACCGTGTATTATTCATTTATCCTAAATGCCAAATCTAATACAGGCATTATAATTTATAAGTCATAAATCATAAGCGTTACCATTTTACTAATATCATCATTCATATTCATCTATAACCAAACTGCAGTTTTTCAGCTATTGCAGTATTAAACATCGTTCCACTCAGAATCTAAAATAATATAATCAAGAAAAATCAATATATTTTATAAAACGATGACTACATTATCTATAGACTAATCATAGACTGGCCCTGCCTATTAGTGATATATACATCAAACAACACCAAATAGTAAAATAGCTCCCGTTCTTATTCACAATTTGGTTAACTCACCAACTTGATTTTATCTAAAATGAATAGCTTTTTTCTACTTGTTAATTTTCTTCATAACATAAATTAAATATTTATTATTGAAAGATTATTATTTCATTTTTTCTTCGGTAGATGGTAGATCACTCATTCATAAGTAACATTGAAAGTAGTGTTTAAAATTAAATTAAGTATGATATATTTTTTTTTTTACGAATATTAAAGAATATGACAATTATATCTTAAATTTGTTATTTTGGAGTAGAACGATAAAAGGATTGCATTATTGGCGAATAGACAGGCTGATATAGATCGCCACGCAGCATTTGAACGCCAGTGGCAGAGAGAAGATGAAGAATTCATTGCATATACCAAAAATGTGATTGAGAAGAAGATATTAGTTGGAAATCCAGTAGTGCCATTGCTTAAAACAGTGAAAGTCAGTATTATTTGACATTTAGTCACAATGAGAAATGTTTAAAAAAAAAAATATGTATTCAATTTTTAGGATTACCTCGAAAAGAACAATCTATGCATTAATGATGATAAGGTATCAAAAAAAATTCCAAAAGGTCCAATCTATACATCAAGAATAATACGCCATATTTAGTAATAATTTTAAAAAAATATGTAATTAAACATGCCAATTGTAAAAATATATATAAAAAAATAAATAGAAGGCACATTTTTCAAGTCTTTTCTTTTAAAAATATTATTAACTAGTTATTAAAAATATCACAATAAAGACATATGTATGATTAATTACACGTAAAAATCCTATACTAAATACTTAAAAATGATCAATGTATAAAAAAATTTGTACCACAAAAAACTATAATAAAATTATATGTATACATATAAATCTACTAATTATAATGGCACCAGATGAGAAACATCATATAACTTAACACTTAATCCATGGCATTTTTTTCGGTAAATTATAATGTGTTAAGTCAAGTTGAGACTGTGTGAGATCAATTTTGGGTTGTATGTGTTTCACAGCTATCAGTCTCATACGATGAATTGCTATTAGACTAATAGCTACAATTCTAGAAAAAGTAACTGAATTAATATACCTTCAATAAATACAAAAAAAAAAATTGTTTTTGTATTCACTTAAACTTGGACATCTTTCTCTTGGCACATATTCTTTGCATCATTGTTTTTACAATACTATTATCTAAGTCGGGCCATTCTTGAATGATAAATCTAAGCAACTTATCTTTGCCTCTGGCCAACTTTACCAGGTACATCTTTTGCCATACCAACGAATGGTAGAGAGCTTCTACTCGTGTAATGTGTTGATTACCAACTACAGGCCAATTGTTTTCAACCTACAGTATATAAATACAGTTCATAGAATTATGTTTTCACATGATAAAATAAAATATAAAATAGCTACTACCTTTTTTTCAAATAATTTTCTATTTAAATCTTGATTACAACATTTTAATTCCATAACTTCATTTTGTAATTTATCCTAATAAATTAAAAATTAATCAAAATTATACAATATAATATATACTCATTATTTATAAATGTGTTACTCTTGTATTGCAAAGTTCCATGTTTTCCTGGACAATATTTTTTAAATTTTGACTTGTTAACATTGTCTTTATGTCCTCTAGATGAGCTCTACACTTATTGTACTTTTCTCTCGTCTCTGTCAGTTTTCTAGTTAATGACACATTTTCAGTTTCCAAATTGAGCTATATTATTAAAAAGTATTATTTACGTTAATAAATAATTAAATATGTCAGATGTACAAAATAGATAGTTACAATTAATTTTGAGTGTTTTAGCTCCAAGTCTGCAGGTGTAGTTATGTCTTGAATATCAATCTTTAATCTGTTTTTATAATGATCACTTAACGTAAGCTTGTTCTGCAACTCTGTAATTTTGTTTTGCAAATGACTGCATTCAGCATCCAGACTTTCAAACTAATAAATAAATAAAAATTTGTTGCTAAATAATAACATTTAATCAAATTTAAGTGTTAATGTTACTTTACTTTATGTTTTATTTCACAGTTCTCATTTAGCAAGTCATTATATTTTTTCTTCCATTCAGTTGCAGTTTTTTCTGCACCATCCAATTTTAATACCAAGTTATCCTAAAATCATAAATTTTCTTTAACATTATGTAAAAGTTAACTCAAGTTTCTGTAATAACTAATAACTTATAATGAATAGTACATCTCATAGTAATTACACTCAAAAACCCCAGCCTGCCAACCATATATACTTAAATTTACCTACCGTCATTTCATGCCTAAACTAAACCACTAAAAACATTCAAACCTTTACTCTATCTTAAATAAGAGTAACCTCAGGAGGTAGGATATTGCGCATGACTAGCCGCCAAATACGGCACTCCCATGAAACGAGGTTAGATATGAAAACAGACGACAACAGATTTACCTAGGCGTGTAGTTCTGACTTAACAGAAAGAAAATCGGTTACTACCTGAGGTTACTCTTATTTGAGACAGTAAAGTATATTAGAATATTATTCAAAATAGGTCATTTTTAGTTTTTAAATTTATATATGAATTGGTTGTATCAAATTATTAAGTAAAAGAGTAAGTAAATAACAAAATTGAAAATATTATTAACTATAAAAGCTGTAACTCCCTAAATCAGTTAAAATTTTTTAAATTTATAACTTATAAATATTAATAATTAGAATATTACATTGAGGGTAACAAAATTCTCGTTTTTTCATACCATTTATAATATTTAATACATTTATAACAGATTTTAATATATAGTGCGTTTCATAACAACTGCGACTCGACGCTATCATGCCTCGTGGTGTTCTTTCATTAGGGTTCTAAAACTAGCACGTAATAATGTGCGGCAAATTTAAAAATGATAACAAATATTTTACACATTTTTCGATTCTAGTTTGAGATAAAACCGCCACGAAGTGTGTTAGTGTTGAGTCGCAGTTGTTATGAAACACTCTATAGTTTAATCATACCATAATTAAGGTGATAAAAGGAGTAAAATATAACTATTATGATTCAGACTAATAATTTGCACAAAAAAAGGAAATAAATACATTTTAAAATAAGATAGGGTAAGTTTATTTAGCGTAGGTAATTTGAGTTCACAATTTTAAGTAAAACAATACTTACATTCTTTTCAGAAATCAATTGTATACCTTCAGTATTTTTTTCTTTTTTAATTACATAGTTCTTCATAATTTCAAAATCATTTACTATTTCTTGATACTTCTGTTTACTCTCCTTAAGTTCTTTTTTTAGGTCTAAAAGCTATAAATTAAAATGATTTTCATAAAAAATATATTAAAGCAAATAATGTAAATTCTATTTTAATACCTTTAGCTCTAATGACCGTTTATCTTTATCACTTCTTGCTTGTTGATCTTTCATTGCAATTTCTGCATTGTCCAGTTGATGTTTAAATGCCTCAATAATTTTATTTTTACTTTCTAGTTGTTCCTAAATATTTTTGACAAAACATACACTTTACTAGTAACAAAATCTTTTTAAATATTAGTTTATATAAATACCAATAAAAGTGAAATTTGATTTTTATTAGTTTCAAGCTCAGCAATTTTTTTATAGGCTTCAATTAAGTGTTGGTCAGTTTCTTCTTTAATGTCTAAAATTCTAGTCAATTCTTTATCTAACATTTCATTTGTATCCAATACTTTTACTAAGTCATTTTCCAGTTTCTAAAGAAAGTTATGTATAAGAATTAATAAATATTATACATTATATGGAGGTAAACTTATAGTTATAATACAATTTACAACCTATGAATAATATTACCTCTACTAAATTATCATTTGTTTGATGTAGTTCTTTGGCTTTGAAGATTTCAATCTTGTTTTCTAATTCTTTAATATGATTTTCTAATTTTGCCAAAGTTAATTCCAATTTGGTATTTGTATCCGATTCAACTTGTATTCTATGCCTACAAAGAAAATAATGAGATAACTAGTTATAATTGTGTATTATTAAATGTATACGTCTTACATATAATCAGCAATTTTAATTTCTTGACATTTTTTAATAGCATTCAAATGCTCAATTTCAGCATCTTTGTTTTCAATAATTATTTGGTATCCAGTAGTTTTTTTCCGTTCATTTTCAAGATCAATTTCAAGAACTTTTACGTTATCTTTAAGCTAAATTTAATTAAAAATAAACATTTTAATTAAATATATTTATTTGGCACTATATGCAAAGCCGTGACTAAGAAAAATATTGAGGGGTGGGATGGGGTCCTTTTTTTTTTTAAGATACTGGACACTTATCATTTTTATATTCAAAAAATAATAAAGATTGTTCTGGAAAAATTTGAAGCTTGTTTAAGTAGGGGGTGACTTGGTGATTAAGAATATTTATGAGTGATATATAAAGTACACTAAAGATTTGACTGTAATTAAATCTTTGAAAAGCTCAATTACCGCCACATCTCTTCCCCATAAGTCTGCCCCAGTTGTGACCACACCAAATATGATTCATTATAAAAAAAAATAGTGGTTTCTCATGTGATGGGTTGTATGACAAATTGAGATTAATGCGAGTAGATCAGAAGTGTCAACAGCGCCATTAAGGAGGGAAAAATAAAAAGAAGTATAGAGATGCCTAAGATATACTGAGTAGTCTAGTAGTCATGAGGTATGGGAACTCGTTCATATATACAAATAAAAAAAAAGTTATAAACCTTACTTGGTTACTCATGTTAGAGGTGAAGTTTTCTGAACCAAAATCTGAAAATGTACATGTAACTTCCACTGAAATCAGATATTAATAAACATTTAATATTTCTACATAACTTAGGACATGATAGCACAAAAAATATGATTAGCTTACATTCCTTATTCTCTTGTATACCAGACATCAATTGTTGTTGTTCTGAAGCTTGACTAGTTAATTCCTCAATAGTCTTCAATAATTCCATATTAATTTGATGCTTTTTATTTTGTTCTTCAGCTAATAAATTTTGATATCCGACTAACTCATCAGCATGCAACTCTTCATTCTTTTCCAGTTCATTTTTTAAGCGATATTTATCCAGTTTTAAATTTTCAATATCATCTACCAGAGCTAGATTTTTACTTTTCAAAGAATCGTACTCATTTTTCAATTCTTCCAATTTTTCAGCAACTTCTACTTTGAACTTTTCAGTATTTAATAGTTCATTTTTTAATGTCCAATTATCCTGTTGTAAGGATTTAATTTCTTCTAAATCCTTTTGATTTTTTTTAAAGTGATCACATTCATTTAAAAGTTCTTCATTCATATTTTCTAAGCACTCTATCCTCTCTAATTGTAATTTATTACAATCCTTAATTGCCGAAATTTTTTTTTCCAAAATATCTTTCATATAAACTAATGGTTGAATTTCAGCTCTCAACTTTACACCTAATGTTTCAAGTTCAGCCAATGTTTCTTGCTTTTTATCAAGTTGTGTTAATGCATCGTTTAACTTGTCTGTTAAAATAGTTTCATTTTTTACTAAAGTATGATTATGATCCTCAAGAGCAATTTTTTCTAAATTCAACATTTTTATAGATTCTTTTAATTCTTTAAGTTGTTGATCCATACGTTCTGTATCCTTTTCCATTACTTTTATTAGAGCATTTTTTTCTTCCAACTCCAATTTTGTATTGGCAAGTGCTGATTTTAAGTCCTCCTAATTAATTTAATAAATCATGTATAATGTCAACACACAAATATTTAAAATAACGTAAAATATTATTCTTACAGATATAGAACTGTGGATATTTGTATTTTCTTTAGTAATCTGAGAGGGAAGACTTAAATTTATAATTGATGGCTCACGAATAGAAACATCTTGATGATGGTAAGACATTTGTAAAGAAGGTAAAGTATTGGATTCATTAGGAATCACCCGGCGCATTTGTTCATTTTCACTTATGTGCATGTCAGTTCCAATACTTTTAGAAACACTATAATTTTGTTTATTCCCGGCATTTTGATTCTGTAAAAAAAATTGAAGTAGATGATAAACAAATAATTATTAAAGATAATTAACAAATACAATCATTAAGATACTATTGCATTGCTACATACCAACTCTTTAATTTGTAAACTATTAATCTGGGTAGATAATGCTTCTATTTGAGATATTTTATTAGCTAATTCAATCTTGATAAAAAATAAATACAATTTTATTAACTTTTATTCTAAGTTAAACGGAACCAATAATAATAAATACTTGTAAATTAATGTTTTCTTCAGCAAGATGTACAACTTTTGACTCAAGATTATTAATTGTATTAGGATCAATATTTTCTTTTTCAGCAAGTTTTGTTTCATAAGCAGATAGCATGTTCTTAAAATATTTTGTTGAATCTTTTAAAGTTTTTATCTAAATATTTTAATTAGTAAGTCAAAAATTAACATTATTTCATCATTATACGCACCTCATGATTTTGTTCTTCCATAACTTGAGAGCATTGCTTGTTTTCTATAGTAACTTTTTGAAGTTTTTCTTGTAACTGTGAAGTGGCCAAATGAACGTTGTCATTTTTTAATACTCTAAGTTCATCAATTTTCATTTTAGCAGTAGTTAATTGATCACTCTTTTCAGCTAATCGTGTTCTTAACATATCTACTTCAGATTCTAAGCTCTAAAGTAAATAAAGGTTAATATATTTTTTTTATTATATATGAAAAATTGGTTTTACTTTTATTTGTTTATTGAGCTTATTAACTATGTTTTGTTGATCGGATTCATGCTTAAAAATAGCATCTTCTGATTTGAAAAGTCTGTTTAAACGCTCTTGTAATCTAATGAATACATCATCTAATGTTGCAACTATACGAGCAGGGGAACTATTTTTCTCAATACTTATTTTACTGGGTAGTTCACACCGTTCTCTGATGGAAAAAATAAATTATTTTACGTGAGAAGTTAAAAACTTTAATATACCTAAAACTTACGCAACAGAAATATCTTCAGACATTGGTGAACCACATTCTTCAGTAACCCAAAAAGTATCAAGATCTTTAATTCTTTTAGAAATGGTTTTTTCAATATCTTTTAACTAAAACAAGAATAGTGTAATACAATAAAAAGAAATATTTAAACAAATTGACTGTCTCATACCTGCAGTCTAATTTTATTAATAACAATTTCAATATCAGCAAATTCATGACAATCACTTTGAATTTGTTCTTCTAATAAATTTTTCAACCGGTTTAACTATAAATAAATAAATTTTTGCTTAAAGATTTAAAAATAAATATGATGTTTATATAAAATATATTAAATTTACTTCAGTAAGCATATCTTGTTGATTATTTTGTTCCTCTTCTAACATATTTGTTAGTTGATTAATTGAATTTTTTTGAGAACTTTCATTTTTTATAAAATGTTCTAATCTAGTTTCCTGGTTAAGAATTATATTCTTTAATGATAGTATCTCAAGTTTCGAAGTATTTAATAGTTCTTCAGTCCTTAAACATCTATTCTCCAACTTAATGTACCGTTCTTCGGCTTCAGTCACCACCTGTTCTGTCTAAAAAAAATAAAAGTTTTTATAGAAGGAATTTAAAACATATTTAAAATAAAAATACATGTGATCTAAGATCTTCAGTATCCAGTGATTCTTTTTCTCTTTCTCTTTCTTTCAATTGGCATTTTAATGTCTCCAATTTATTATCAAATTCTTCTCTTTCAACTTCACGTTCAGCTATTTGATCTTTTATAAACTTTTGTGATGACTTTAGTCGCCTATCTGCTACAACTAACTATAAAAAAATAAATAACGTTTATTTTGTAGTTGTTAATAGTTTAGGAAAACTAACTTGTTGAGCAAGATCATCTTTATCATTTTTAATGCTTTCAATGATTTTGATATATTCGGCAGAAAATTCATCAAATAAAACTTGTAAATTAGGCCAATCATTGTAATTTTTAATTAATTCTTGCGCTATAACATATTTTTATGATTTAATTAAAATTTATTTTTATTATGATATTATTTTGTTTTTTTATAAACTATTTAGTACCTTTTTTTTTTAATAATATTAAATTGTCATTGTCAATATCATTGTCTTGTTTTATATCATTAACAGAGGAACTTTCCTTTTCAAGTTGCTCTTTCAATGATATATTTTCTTGTTCAAGTGCAGAAGTTTCCATAAATAATTTTTTATAATCTGACTTCTGATTTTCAAGTTCCTAAGTAAAATAATTAATATAAAGAATTATTTGAATACATTAATCACCAATAAAGAAATTTGGTATGAGAAAATACTTACTTTTTTGTAATATTCAATTTCTTTATCAAAAAATCTTTTATGACATATATCATCTGAATTTGTACATAGTAAATTTTGTTCATTATTTATTACATCTAATAAAATATGAAAACAAAATTAAAATAAATGAATAAAGTAGTACTATTTAAAAAGGCGTATCCTGAAAATTTGAATTTTTATACAGCATTTAATAGCATTTAATCCTCTAAAATATTTTATACATTATTATGCATATTAATATATTATGGGTTAAGTGGATTATTGAACAATGTAAACATTACCGATTTAGATGGGCAATGTAGTTAAAAATAAATATTGCCTCGTCTATATAGAATTTTCAAGCCTAACTCAAATTTAAGCTAGAAAGGGTTTTTATTTAATATTTTTTTTTATAACAGTGAAAACTCAGAAACATGGATGATCATTTTAGAAACATATTTTGCATCCAACCAGCAATCAGTTTTCCATGAATCAAATTTTTATTTTTTATTTATTCTATAAACAATTTTTTGAAATATTTTATTTGCGTATTTTAGATTTTTTTGTTTAAATTTTATTTATTTAGTGTCTTAGCTCCTATAACTTTTGAGCATTATTTATTCCTTTTGACTTTTGAGTTATGAGCATTAAAATTATTTTGATCAGCTTTTGAACTATTCATTTTGTCGATGAAATAACTTGACATGGTCATGGATATAATATATTATATCGAACATGCTAGGTAAATAACCCTGTATAAACTAAATTTTGAAATACAAACAGAAAAAGTGTACAATACTACATACAATAACATAATATTACTTATTATAGTTCTGTACTATCTATTAATTTATAAAAAATACATAGGTATGCAACGTTAGTCAATGCGTACAAAATAGACAGAAAACATTGAGGAAAACATATTAAGTTGTTAAACCTAGTTAAAAATTGAATCATATTTTTTTTTATTATTTATGTTACAATGCCCCCTTTCCTTGGCCAAAACAGTAATTTTATGAGTTGAAAAAAACACTTGGTAATGAAAAATTTTATGAGATAAACTACATTGCCCATAGAATATAGGTACTCAACATACCAGATAATGCAGCAGCTTCTTCGTTTAGCTTCTTTAAACATGTATTCAATTCTAAATGATTATGTTCTTCACTAGTTCCTTCAGTAGTAAAATCAGCTAATACAGAATGTTCGTCAATTAATGATACAATCTCCTCAATGTTTGGTATGAAATGTACTCTTCTTGAACTTCTAATTTCATTAACAGGTTTTTCACAATTATCAGTTGATTCAATGACATTCCTATCACCACTGCCTCTTAAAACTCCACCACATTCCATCCCATTCATACGCTCTACAATCGAGTTGTTTAACTCTTCTTGTTTAGTTAGTAGAAAAGAGCACAAGTATTTGGACAATTGACGGAGGGTAGTTGCTACAGAACGCAAATCGTCTCTAAAATTGTATTTTATTTTGTTTTATAAATTTAAAAAAACATGTATAAAAGCAAATATAATTATTATAATTTACCTCTCTTGGACAATGTCTTCAAGATCTTTGATTTGCATATCAATACTATCCTGGGATAATACCTAAAAATACAGACATATCATCAGACAAACTATCAATATTATATATATATATATATTTTTAAGCTTACATAGTCTGAAGTTTCAATATCTGCATCATGTCCATTTAGATTGTTTTGAAACAACTTTGGATCAAAAGAATCTATAGATGAAAATCGGTCAACATCGTCAAAAGAAGAACTTATAATTGTCTGAAATAAAAAAATAGTTGTAATAATTTGTAATAAATTGGTATCTATATAAAAGAAATAATACTTTTTTAAGTTTGTATATTTCATTTACTAAATATGAAACTATCTTCTTATGTTTTGCATGAGTTTTTGTTATATCATCTTCAATACGTTTTGTTAATGTATCTAAGTCACAATCCTTAAGATCATTCAAACGTCTCTCAAATTGTTCTTTTAATTCACAAATTTCACGTTCATGATTATTCTTGATTGTTTCCAATTCAGTTTCAAATAAAGATTTAAGATTCAGTTTAAGATTAGATATTTCAGATGAATTTTCACCACACAAGCGTTGTATCTCATTTCGATGTCGTTGTTCATTTTCATCTAGTTCAATTTGGTGCTTTTCACATACTCGTTCTAATTCTTTTTTATAAGCATCATGTACCGATTCTAATTCCATGTTGCTTAATTTTGTCTGAAAACAAAAATAATCTATAACACTGGCTTCAAGAAATGATAAAAAAAAAAATATGAATTGCATACAAACAAAAATCACTACGGCAACATAAAATTACTTTAGAATTAATTTATTATTTGGAGCAAACTTAATTTTGATACTCATTTTAACGTGATTTATGTTCGATAAAATATTACCCAAATTAGTTGTAAATAATAGCCATCATAATTTATACTTATTAGTAAGTCATCAGTATAAAAAAATACAAAATAAAGTTCAGATGAAACAGACTTATGATGTTAAAAATTACATTTTAAAAGTTTGAAAAGATTCAACACAAAAGTCCAAAAATGTACTACATTTAAAACAATAAAGGTCGACAACAAAGAATTAAAGGCAATTAATACAGTTTAGACTTTGAACTCAACTGATTCGAGGAATTAAAATTATTATAAAACGTTGATAATTATTTTGTCTAATAATTTAACAGTACTATTTAAAATTTCACAACAAAATGTTTTATCTCTTATCAGTTATCACCGTTGCTAATAACAAAAGTATAACTGTCAGCAATGGATGAATATATTTACATCATGGAAGACACCACTATAATAATATATTCATCACCCCTCGTTTTTAGATTTTAAATTTTACGATGGACCCATATATATTTTATATACTTGTCTATGGATGGACCATTAACAGTTACTGATATAGGTACACAGATTTCTTTGTAGTACTAATAGTACTATAATATAAGTTATAACGAATTTCTGTCATGAGTTGAACTTTGAAGCTTCAAGGTCGGTTGGAAATTGTATGGTAGGTATTATATATGACAAATAAGATTAATTGTGATTTATTTTGTATTGTATTTTATAATTTCTAAACTTGTAGTTTGAAAAGAAAAAATATTTTGTATAAATCATTTTACATATTTTACTATTTTATTTTACCATTAAAAACGATTTTATTCCTAATACATTTTGTATAATAAATGAAATGTTTTTCCAACTGAGAAAATGGCGGCCGTCCACAGCTGAGCTTCACTTGTAAGTTGTAACAATGTAAATTATATTTGTATAGGAGTTCCTTATCTAGTGTAGTATAGATCTATAAAACCATAGACCTTTTACTCAGTAAAAGGTCTATGTATAAAACTATAAAAGTCTGTGGATATATATTATATTATTATCTTACTCCGTGATTTTTACCCATGATTCTGGGGACTACTACTACAGTCTGTCATATCACAGTCCACAGAACAATATAATGGTAATATTTGGGTCATATTATGAAAATCAAAAAATGTAAAATAGCTGGACGGCTGAGGTCGCAAGGATGACTGAAAGGCATTAACCAAAAATAAAAATATACGTAAAAGCAATGACATAAAAATATGACACTAATGGTTATATAGGTAGTCTATAATCACAACGATAAGATTTTTAGAATTTAGAACTCCGCATAATAAAATAAAAAAAGATATATTGTCCTTTATTTCAAGCCTACTAATAATTAATATCTAAATATCTTATTCTTATATTATATCTATGATGTATGAAGGCTGTATCAGGCTTAGATCTAGGGGGCTTATATGGACGTCAACCACGTAGGGGTCAATTTTCCCCTAGTAAATTGTTGTGATCAATTTTTTTTATAGAGTTTGCATAACATGTGGTTAACATTTTAGTAGCTTTATGCGCTCGCTGGTAAGTTGTAAGTCAATTGCTCAATATCACTTAGGACCGTTCTTAGAATATCCGGTAAATTGTCGGTTTACGCTAACTGACTTATTTTATTACCGGCAGAATTATTTAACCGGACATTGTAAGAACGGCACTTATTAATGTCTTAATTAATGTTAATTTAGCTTTATCAGTCCCACTTAGTTATTTTGGATAAGATATAATATGTATACCGTATACGTCTTCTGTATACACTATAGGCAGTGGCGTATTTAGGAATTTTGATAGTGGGGGATGAAATATATAATACTAGGTACATTCAATAAATACTAATATAAAATACATTTTTAAAATCCCCTAACTTGTTAAGATTGGTGTGGATCATGGTGAAATAAGAATTAACACAAATTGTTTAGTACCTAATAGCGTTTATTATAAATTCATATTAACGAAAATCCCGTGTTTAATACGATAAACAAAAAAAATTGCTTTATAATACAAACAAAATCCCGTTTTCTATTTTTTTGGATGCTCAGTTCATCGATAACCTTATATTGCATGATTATTGTATTGATCGGTGACGTGCAAATAAAGTCAACACATTAAGGGACCTTATTACAATATAGTTAAACTAATGTTAAACCGCGGAATTCGACTGGTAAAATCAGTTGGTTAAGCGTAACCAGGGGCGGATTTACCCATAGGCCACCAAGGCACTGGCCTAGGGCGCAATATTTTAGTTAATTTTTACTTTTTAGTTTTTCATAATTTAATAATTCTATTTACCTAAATTTATATTTTATATTAATTTTCTTTCGTATACAACTTGCATGAAACTGGAGAATGGCTCACGTAGTCACGTCGCAGTAACGTTTAATTTATAAGCTATAATAACCTTGCCGTATGAGTTTAATCCTGCGACAAGCGCGCTGCCACCGCCAGTGGCGTAGCGAATCATTTTTTTCAGAAGCAATTGCTTCTGGTTTCTAGGGGGTGGTGGTGGGTCATAACCTCATAAAGCCCACACACACACGGTCAGTCTTTGAACTTTATTTTGGGTGCTACCCCAACCCCCTATTTGAGCATATGAGTATCGTATACATCAGTTGGAGTTGGGTGGGGTAGGTCATAAATAATTTGTTTGCTTCCATATGATTTAAAGTTCGCTACGCCACTGGCCACCGCTAGAGCTTTGACATCGACACTCGACGAGGCAGTTGCCGGCGTTGCCTATGTTAATGCATGGGAGATGGTAAACGGCGGGTGTGCGGCGTAAACACGTACAATATTGTGAATGGCGCATGCGCAAAACGCCAGCCAAGGCGGTAAAATATACTGCCTCGAGCCGCCGAGTACGTTACTACATTGTATATAGCCGCTCTACTAGCTAGGTGGGGGACAGATCGCACAGTGCTTAGTGGAATGACCCACCTCACCCCGCACCCGGCACCACAATATTAGAATACTGAAATTAATTCTGGAAATCAGGTGTCTTGATAAAGTAATTAATAATAATAAATATCATTACGACGCGCGACGCTGGTACTGTCGCCCGACTCCTGTATAGTGCATACTGCTACTGCATACTGCTCAGAAATTTGCTAATCGATTAAGATTATAGAGATTAGAGTGCTCAGATAAATTAAGGCGCAAAATGATTTAATTATTGTACAAGTGTACAAATGTACCTATGCAAATTGTATCAATATTTATTTGTTTAGTTGGTATGTATAAATATAAAAATACCTAAATACAATTTTTATAGTTTTGTTTTAGTTCATGGGGCATTACTCCCCCCCCACCATGGGAGCACGCCAATGTACGGGGCGCTGGTGTTGTAATGCCTAGGGGCGGAAAAATGGTAAGTCCGCCTCTGAGCGTAACCGAAGCAGGGACTGGAACTTTGATGATTTTTACGGTTCCGGTTCCTATTCGGTTCCTAGTAAAACTAAAATTTTGGTTTCGATTCCCAGAAAAACTAACATTTAGGTTTCGGTTTCTTTTTGGTTCTTAAAAAATAAAAAAATTGTTACCTGATTTGGTTTTTTACTTATGTAAAACAATGTGTCAGGTAAAAGTATCGGTTCCGATAAGGTTCTGGTTTTTAAATTAATTTAAATAAGGGTTTCGGTGAGGTTCCAGTCCCTGAACCGAGGTTTAAACTATGATTGTAAAACGGG
>NC_042495.1:85554248-85561779 GCF_005508785.2 Acyrthosiphon pisum
AAAGTAGTATCCTATTGAGAAATACAGAAAATAAGTAAACTTAGCTTTACAAAAAAAAAAAAGGTCAAGGGGGGGATCTATTCCCCCATATCCCCACCCCCGTAAATACGCCACTGACTATAGGTACACTAGCCGTTTTTAAATCTTACATTCTTACCCATAAGTCATAACAAACATAGGTTTATATTTGTAATTATTAAGATCATGGTATTATTGGTATATTGCTTTGGGTGTTCGTAACAATAAAATTTACTAATTATATTGTTGGTCGACACACAAAATTGGATATTATATTAATATTAATAAAAGATGGGAAAATGGGTGTCACTCTAATGTACAGTAGGTTACAAGTGGGTCCCTGTAATAGATGGTGTTAAATTTGAATTCAATGATGTAATATCATTGTATAAGAAAAACAATTCTGAGTGGAGACGGTTAGTCAGCCTATGATATTACTAAGTATATTTGATAATATTATTAAATTAAATTAATTAAATTTTAAACTACAAAATAATTATTAAATTTTAAATTTGATAAATTTTGTCGAAATTCGAACTTTAAATGCTTAAAAAAAAAAATTGTGCCTATATGTATTTTTAATGTTTTTCAACTGCTATTGTAACAATATATCGCGAGCCTTACATTACGTTTTCACGCTTTTTTACCAAACACATAAAATTTCAATATTTCAAAAAAAATTGAAAACTGACAATTTCCGTAAACACCTCAAAAAGAGCCTAATTATTTTGAAAATAGTATGGTGTATATAAAATGCTAATATAAACAACCAGTAAAATTTTCAAGTATATCTACAGGCATTCGTTGTTTTTAATTACAACAAAATAAGAAAATCGTTACATGAGTAATCGAGTGAATATCAAATGTCGTAAATATATGAATTTCAAACGCTCATAAAAATTTAATTTGACTTTCTTGTAGACATTTTTGTTTTTGATGAAGGTAGACGAACTTATGAGAAATCTTGTATTACATTTTCAAATATTAGATTTAAAAGAAAATTATTTATGAATTTCTAACTCAAAATAATTTCAAATTTTCGTCATTCTTAAGTATTTTTGTGAAAATATTTGAACATTAAATGCTTATAAAAAATAATTGTGACTATGGATTTTAGATTCTGAGTGGAACGATGAATGTATTGATTTTACAATGATGTGTGTTTGTTTGTTTTTTTTTTTTTTTTTTTATTTTTGTGTCTGGCATTACCTTTTAGGACAGTAAAAGTGCTTCGATTTTCTTCAACAGTATCTTTTCTGATAGGAAAGTGAATCTAGTTGGTACTTTGGGGGGGTCAAAAGTAAAATTTTTCGAGTAGTTTTCAAAAGCACCGTAAAAAACAAAAGAAAAATTAAGGAAAAACGGGAAATTTTACGCAAAATCTGTTTTCGAGGAAATCGATTTTGGTTTTTAGTGCAACTCTAAAACAAATTACCGTAGGTACATAAAATTTTGACTGAGTGTTTATATTAGCATTTTCTATACACCATAACATTTTCCAAATATTTTGACTTATTTTGAGCTGTTTAGGAACGTTTTCATTTTCCAATATTATTCGTTTTTAGATTCTGAGTGGAACGATGAATATGTTGATTTTACAATGATGTGTGTTTTTTAGATTCTGAGTGGAACGATGAATGTATTGATTTTACAATGATGTGTGTTTTTTTTTTATTTATTTTTTTTGTGTCTGTGTACACGATAAGTAGTCGAAATAATGCTACGATTTTCAACTTCAGTATCTTGTTCAATTGGAAAGTGAATATCGTTGATGCATTGGGAAGGTCAAAATTTAAAATTCTCAGTAATTTTCAAAAGCGCCGGGAAAAACAAAAGAAAAATTAAGGAAAAACGGGAATTTTTACGCAAAATTGAATTTGGTTTTTGGTGTAACTTTAAAAGAAATGACCGTAAATTTTGACTGAATGTTTATCTTAGCATTTTCTATACACCATAACATTTTCAAAATATTTTGACTTATTTTGAGCTCTTTACGGACATTGTCAGTTTTCATTTTTTTTTAGTTTTTTTTCTAAAAATATCAATAAAATTTTATTTGTTGATTAAAAAAGCTTGAAAATTTAATAAAAGGCTCCAAGTATATTGTTTCAAAATCAGATGAAAAATATTAAAAATCCTTAGTCACAGTTTTTTTTTATAAGCATTTAAAGTTCAAAAATTGACAAAATTATATGGAAAAATCACGAAAATTAGCAAATTATTTTGAGTTAAAAATTCGTAAAAATTTTTCTTTTTAAATCTAAGATATGAAAATGTAATACAAGATTCCTTATAAGACTATCTACCTTTATCAAACAAAAAATATCTATAAGAAAGTCAAATTAAATTTTTATGATCGTTTGAATTTTTACAACATTGGATATTCACTCGATTTCTCATGTGACGATTTTCTTATTTAATTGTAATTAAAAAATGAATGACCGTAGATATTTGAAAAGTTCACTGAATGTTAATATTTTCATTTTTTATACAACATAAAATGTTGAAAATATTTTGACTTTTTTTGAGCTGTTTACGGACATTGTCAGTTTTCAATTTCTTTAGTTTTTTTTTCTATAAATATCAATAAAATTTTGTTTGTTTGGTAAAAAAACGTGAAAATTTAATGCAAGGCTCCTAATATATTGTTGCAATAGCACTTGAAAAATATTAAAAATACATAGCACAATTTTTATAAGCATTTAAAGATCGAATTTTTGACAAAATTTTTTCAAATTTAAGATTCAATAATTATTTTGTAGTTAAAAATTTATAAAATGTTCAACTTTTATATCTAAGGATTGAAAATTTAAAACAATCTTTCACGTAAGTAGTTTATTCTGTTACCAAAAAATCTAAAAACACATGAGCACAGTTTATTTTTATACTCATTTTAAGTTCAAATTTGGACGAAATTACATATTAAAATACCTAGAATAACTATTTTAGTTGTTTTGTTGTGATTGTATAATATTATTCGTGGGTACATGAAACTTCTAAAGTATACTATTATATATCTATGATAGTACCACGGTTTTTTGTTGATGTATAACGCGTTATAACTTATAAGTACCTAATAGATATTATGATATGATTAATTTGGAATTTATTATAGGTACCTATTATAGGTCAATTTTTTTTTAATACCATAGATAAGTATATATATGTCTAATACATAGACTGACATACCGTCTCCACTCAGAATCGTTTTTCTTATACAGTGATATTATATCAAGTGACCCACTTATACTAGTACCTACTTACAGCAGAGCGACATCCACTTACCCACCTTTTTTTAATTTTTAGATTCTGAGCAGAGCGAGGAAGCTTGTGGTTTTACAATGACGATTTTTTTTTTTATTCTGTACACAACATTTCTACCAAAAGGAGTGCTTTGATTAGTACTTTATATTTTAGCAAATTGGATCAAGTTGGTACTTTGAAGAGGTCATTTTTCTTAATAGTTATTTAATGCCACAACAATAATTATAAATAATAATATTATCTGAGAACTTAACATATCAATTTTGTATCAACTTCTAAACACGTTCATACGAATATAGCCGTGCTACTGAAAAAAAAATGAACAATAGAAAGAGGAATAGATATATAATATTTATTGTTGATATTTTTTTTTAAACTTGGAAATTGGAATAATTATAATAGTTCAATCATTTCTTTTAATAGCTATCAAATATTTTATCGTCCGTGTTTAAATATAATATTTGATAAGGCTATCACCAGAGGAATTCTAATAATGCTTACCGTTGTGATTATATAGACTATAACCATTAGTGTCATATTTGTATTATTTATTTCGTTGTTTCTACGAGTATTTTTATTTTTGATATGTCTTTTGCCTTTCAATCAGTTACCAATCATACTTGCGAGTTGAGCCGTCCAGCTATTTTCAATTTTCATAATATTATGACGTAATATTTTGAGTGATTTTTTTTTATTCACTTAAAGTAATCTACAATCTATACATGTTCTTATACTGGGTTGCATAAACAATTTATTTAATTTAATGGTTCACTAAAAATTTAATGGACCAATCACGGGCCACTAAATCTTGTTTAAGGAAACATTAGCTCACTATTGATTCATTAAATGTTTTGTGCAATCCGGCATTAGTATAATAAGTAGGTTTGATAGGTGACAAGTAAGAATGATGTGAATAATAAGATTAGGGGAGGTACCCAGTGGTAACACCCTATAAGTGACAGGAATAACAATGAAAAGAGAGAGAGAAAAAAAATGATAATAATAAATAAATAGATAATTAATTTGAGGATTGGAGGTGTAACCTAGTAGCGACCTCCAGCACTTATTTAGCTCGTTTACTAAAGTAGATCTCTATACCAGTGCCTTTTGAATCTACGGTGCGGGTTACCAGGGAGTGTGTTAGTTGATAGTTTCGAGATTAGTGGATTAATGTGTTGTTGAAATTTGTTATGGAGTCTGGTATAGTATAGTTTGGATATTTGGTTGAGATTTTGGATTTTGAGATCTTTGTGGAGATTATTGTTGGTTAAGTACCAGGGTGCAGATGTAACTAGTCGAAGGCATATTGATTGAAAGGCTTGGATTGTACGAGTGTTTGAGGGTTTCGAGGCACTCAGTGGCGCAACTTGATAATAAGGAGCCCATGTGAAAATTTCTAGACTGGAGTCCTTACCTGCTAGCAAGAATTAAACACAGTACAGCACTTGGTATAAATTGAACGTGGTTCAAAGTACTTTCCTGATATCTCCAAGAACAATTTGAAATTTTCACAAAATCGGTCAAGTAGTTTTTGAGAGCCTATATGATAGCTACAGCCTACAATTATACATTTAACTCTCATGTTTGTTTTAAGATATAATTTCCTTATTCAAAACCATAAGCGTGCGACGATTTAATGGATCTTTTACCTCATCTACCAGAGTAACTAATGGCAAACATTTAAAATACTAATTTTTACTAATTATTAAAAGAAAAAAAATAAACAAAAATGCCTATGATAAATCTCAAAATACCTCTCCGGGTTCAACCAACTGGGTCTAATAGTGAATCTAAACCATTCGGAGACTCTCAAAAACACACGAAAATTTTCCAGTGGTTTAGGAGAAGATCAATGACATAAAGAAAAACATTTATTTGTTTATATATATAGACATAGATTGTTATTATTTTCGGCCACCCGGCACTCAATTCATTTTACCAAAGAAAATTATTATACATTTAAACCTTCCCCGTGACTCGACCGATTTACTAGTGAAAACCGTATTAAAATAAGTAGAGTTCTTTTCGAGATATGCTCGTACATACAAAAAAGGGGCTTCTATTTTATAATATATATATATTATATATAGATTAATAGATTATATTATATTAAATTATTAATATTTAATTATTATTACCTATATTAATTTGTAAATTACGCACATTATAGTAGGAATATCGTATATGAGATCTCGGGGCCCCCAAAAATCGGGGGCCCCTGTGAATTGCACACCCAACACTTCCGATAATTGAACGCCATAGGTTCATAGTGACCTGAGTAATGACTTATAAATTAGCAGTTTGGTGTTTATATTCATTTTGGATTTCAGTTAGGGTTTTTGAGTGATTTACAGATATTTTTAATTCCAATTTTTTCAATTTAACTGGCTTAACTGGATTTATGCTCAATTGTTTTTTACTTAAATAATTAAATATTTCGATTTAATATCGATGAAAAATTTTTTCGCTGGGTCAAAAAGTTTGAAAATGTAATACATATGGTTGCTCATAAGTTTTTATGATAGCAGTTCAAAAATATTAAAGATACATATTCGATATTTACTATATTTATTTTATGAGTATTTAAAGTTAAAATTATGATAAAATATTAAAATTCATCAAAATCACGAAAATGTGCAAATTTTTTTTTGTCAAAAATATAAAAAATGTTCAATTTGTATAGCTAAGGATTGACATTTTAAAACAAGATTTCTCACAAGTATTTCAGTGTAATATAAAAACTATTAAATATATCTCGAATTGCTTATGCAATATTAATTATTATTTTTTACTGAAAATTACAATAAAAATAGGTACTCATCATGCCCCCTTTCTCCCCCCCACCACAAACTGGATCTTTCACTGCTGGTCATGACTTCGGTGGTGGCACGTTATATATTGTTATGTGTCATGGGCCATGTCCCATGGCTGCAGCCTGCAGGCATATGCATAGTCGCATATAGACCTATATAATGGACAGCGCTTCCTACGCCTCTCTATACCTTTGGTTAATCCAGACGCAAGCCCGGATTATGAAGGGGGCAAGGGGGGCACGGTCTCGGGGCCCATCTTTTCCTCAAAATATATTTTTTAACGCATCCAATACAGTTTTCAAAAAAAAAAAATTATTATTTGAGTAGGTATAGCCGGTATAGGTATAGTAGGTAAATTATTATTAATAATTATAAAATAAAATTGTTCTCCATTTTACACCACGAAAAATTACTATCAATAATGAACTATGTTCGCCAGCAATTTTGTTTATGATTTTCTTTTTTTGAGCATTATAGATTACCGATTTAACTATTAAGTATACAAAAAGGTAGTTATAAAAAAAAAAATTTAGCTCTTGTAAATTTCTATGGGGAAATGCTAAAAAGTCTAATCTGAATAAGATACAAGCTTTCCAAAATATGATCTTAAGGAAATTAATTAACGCCACTCCATACATATCAAACCATACCATACATATAGATTTTAACTTAAAAACTATTCATGACGAAGCTAAACGTTTTTATAAAAAATGTCATAAATGTCTATCTTCCCATTCAAATCCTCTCATCAAGAATTTATCATCCCTCACAATCCCAGGTAGCCCGCCAAGGCGATTCAAACGTAAATGATAGAGATTTATTATTTTAAATTTATATAAAAAAAACTACTCATATAATTTAATCACACAAGATTTAAACCAAGTCGAAAGTGTCATCAGTGGGTGGCTTCTTTCCCCAAATTATGTAAATCATGTTATTTGTTTCCCTCCTATCGCACACAGGCGCGGATCCAGAAAATGTTAACAGGGGGTGCTCAAAAAAAAGGTGGGCAAGTGGGTGTCGCTCTGCTTTACAGTAGATTATAATTGGATTACTGTATAGTCTGTAATGGATGATGGAAAACGGTTCTGAGCGTTTAAAATGTAAAATGTCCGTAAACAGCTCAAAACGGCTCAAAATATTTTGTACATTTTATCAAGTATGGGAATTGATAAGATGTTATGTATGATGTAAATTTTAAGTATATCTACAAGTATTCGTGTTTGAATTACAAGAAAATCGCTACATGCCTACTCATGCCTACATGAGAAATCCAGAAAATATACAAGGATGTAAAAATTTAATTTAACTTTCCGGTAGATATTTTTGTTTGATAAAGGTAGACATAGGTACTAATGAGGAATCTTGTATTACATTTTCTAATTTTAGATTCAAAAATAAAAATTTTTATGAATTTTTAACTCAAAATAATTTGC
>NC_042495.1:85563122-85584648 GCF_005508785.2 Acyrthosiphon pisum
AGTGAATATCCAATGTTGTAAAAATTTGAATTTCAAACGATCATAAAAATTTAATTTGACTTTCTTATAGATATTTTTTGTTTGATAAAGGTAGATAATCTTATAAGGAATCTTGTATTACATTTTCATATCTTAGATTTAAAAAGAAAAATTTTTATGAATTTCTAACTCGAAATAATTTGCAAATTTTCGTGATTTTTCCATATTTTGTCATTTTTTGAACTTTAAATGCTTATAAAAAAAAACTGTGATTTACGATTTTTAATATTTTTCATTTGCCTTTGAAACAATATACTAGGAGCCTTCTATTAAATTTTCAAGCTTTTTTATCCAACAAATATAATTTTATTGATATTTTTAGAAAAAAAACTAAAAAAAAATGGAAAATGAAAATGTCCATAAAGAGCTCAAAATAAATCAAAATATTTTGAAAATGTTATGGTGTATAGAAAATGCTAAGATAAACATTCAGTCAAAATTTCATATATCTACGGTAATTTTTTTTAAAGTTACACCAAAAACCAAAATCGATTTTCTCGAAAACAGATTTTGCGTAAAAATTCCCGTTTTTCCTTAATTTTTCTTTTGTTTTTCACGGCGCTTTTGAAACTATTGGAAAAATTTTACTTTTGACCCCCCAAAGTACCAACTAGATTCACTTTCCTATCAGAAAAGGTACTGTTGAAAAAAATCGAAGCAGTTGTACTACTACTGCCCCAAATACGGTGATGACAGAAACAAAGAAAAAATTTAAAAAATTTAAAAAAACACATCATCCACACATTGCTCCGATCAGAATTTAAAAAAAAAATGGTTACACCTTTATATTTAAGATTATTATACAAATTTATTTTATTAGTGGCTTAGACGACAGGGGGTACGCGAGCACCATCAAGCACGTCAATATGTAATAATACACTTATTTTGAAGTTAAAGTTGAAAGGGGGCCCACTAAGTGTAAGGTGTCCCGGGGCCCAATTGATCCTTAATCCGGACTTGTCCAGACTATACCTACATAACTGAGAGAAAATATAACATAATATGAGGGAGAAAAAATATGTTTTAGCACACTGTAATGGCCGAATCCCGGACGAAAAGCCCGGAATAAAAAAAGTCATTTTCTTGATTGCCGGATAAAAAGTCCAAAAATACAAAATTGTCTATTAAATTTATAATGTATACATGTAATATACACATTATATGCATGTAATATTATAAATAGTCAGTTCATATATAATTAATATTCATTTAAAAAATGTAATTATTGTACATTTATTATATTATTTTTTTTTTTTAAATTTCTCTGCAATTTGGATTTTAAAACATATGACTTTTTAAAAAAATATTATTATTGTATTGACGTTGACAATCATTTCTTGGGGAAACGTAATATATATCAAATTATTATTATTATTATTATTATTATTGTATAGCCACACATAATGTGAAAATAATAAAATGTTCAATTTTAATAGCTAAGGATTGAAAATTTAAAACAAGGTATAGATTTTTATTACATATTTTATTTTGTAAGTTTGCTGTAGGTAAGTATAATAAAAATCCCAGAAAAGTAGTCGTATGATTGTATGATTGTATTATCCCATTTTAAATCTCACCCGGATTTCCCCTATATTATAATATTGTACATTGTGACATTGACATTCTACTGGCATCGCAGAAATAATAAGAAGTAATAAAATATAATACATTTTTTTTAAAATAAATATTAATTATATATAAACTGACTTTGTGTATATAATATTACATGCATATAATGTGCATATTACATGTATACATTATACATTTAATAGACAATTTTGTATTTTCGGACTTTTTGTCCGGAAATCAAAAAATAAATCTGGACTTTTTGTACAACTTTTTTCATAAAAGACTTTTTGACCGATTACTGTAACGGCCTAAAACCTGTCTTTTCTCTATCAACAATCCCGTTTGGTGATTTCTCTGTCTATGAGCTTAGGCATACGTCAATATTATATTATGTCATAATTATGGCATATTGGCGATAGGCGATTACCGTTTGGCACGTCATGGTAATATCAGGATTTCAGGCATAGTAGAATGCGGAAGCGTTGCCACAGCCACAATGCTAGTACCAAGTAATAAGTATGCCACTTGCCGAAATGCCGAGCATTGAGCATTCATATTATACGCCACAGGATCGTAACCTCAAAAAACGGTTTGATCGTCAGCAACTACTGCAGCTGTTTCATCGTGGAACAGAAAACGTAAAACACGTTTTCCGGTCGACCGGCTGACGAGAAGTGTTGACGGTCGGAAGAATCAGGAAAAACGAGTACACGAATGACTGGAAAACTCAATTGGTTGGCTGGCGGGCGGACCGGCGTTTTCCCGGTCGCGACGCGCTTGTTTTCTTCTCCAAGACAATCTTTACGCGGTAACCGCCGTGATGGTAGCCGCAATTGGTCGCCACCTGCCAAGGTCGGGAACCGCGGGCCAATGGCGTGTCGCGTACTGTCAGTAAAACGACCGGCTGGGAGCAGCACCGGTGGCAGACAGCGCTGTAGACGCTGTGCAAAACAAACGAACGAAAAGGGCACACATACACACTCGCACCGACGGGGCACGAACTACTGATGTTTCACACAAACACACGCACACGCTGCTTTAAATATACGATTTATATATGTATTATGTAGTTTTTTTTCTTATTATTTCTCCACTGCATTCCCTCCCACCAAGGTCTCTGTCACACGAACACGGCTCTCTCTGTCTCTCCGTCGGTTTCTCGCGTTCGTACACACTACACGGTACACGCCACAATCATTTTCTTCGTATTCCTTGCGATGTCTCATCCCGTGTTGCGCGCTAACGTTTCGCGTCGTAACGTACCGTTTGCCGATTTGCTCGTCGTCGCCGTTGCCGTTGCCGTCGAAGACACCGCCGCCGAAAGATTGTGAAAAACAATACCATGGAATGGTAGTGCGGAACGCCACTGTTACGGACCGCCGCCGCCGCCGCCATCGCCTCCGCCACCGCCGCCACCACCACCAACGCGGCGACGACAATGGACAACAGTGCGACCCAGGTACATAGATTTTTTTTTATTCTTTTAAGCGTAGTCATTTTTTCGTACGTCTGTGTAAATCGCTTTGGCGAACGTTTTCCCCCCCACGCGGGTGTTCGCGTGTTCGGCTGGAACACGTGGTGCCCCGCGACGTTGGCGTATTCGGCTGCTGCTACTGCATCCGTCGCCGCTGGACCTGACCGGTACGCAAGACACGCGTGTTCCGTGTACTTCTTCCAGCGGTGCTGCGGTGTCGCGATCGTCAGTGCTCCCGGTACCCGTGGCGCAAGCCAAAGTTAGCAATTTCGTCCCGGACAATGTTCTAGAACATATGGTCACCGGCGGGTTAAAGGTGATCGTGGCATGTGCACTCTAGGTGGCCGACCAGTGCCTTTCACGTTATCGTTCTGAATTTTCTTTCATTTTTTGAGGTTATGTATGCAGCGCATATAATTATGTAGAAGTAAGCTTCGGTATTTAGAGCTCTTCGGTTACAAAATTGCCTACGTACCGGATAGTGGTGTCGGTTAGCGGTCAATGGTCAATCCACCGGATTTCCGGCACACGATTCAAACTTGGACTTTCCCCATTAATCTCCTTACCTAATAGAACGTTTGTTTCTTTGCATCAGGCTTTTTATCGCTCTGTGGATAGTCCCCTGTGTGAAAAATTGACGGATGCACGGTTCGTCAATATCCTCAAGTTATTTTCTTTGTTTTAATTCAACATTTAATAATTACTTATGAAATTCAAATATAAACTCAACACAACATTTATTGGCGTTTGGCCATCGAACACATACCAATGACTATTGTTAAGAGTCATAAAAGTTAATTTTAACTATAGGTATTTTATACTTAACATGCCTAAATAATAATACAATCTATGATTAAATATTCTACCGTATATTGTATCATTGCCTGTTTGCTGCAGAGTACCACGTCATATTAATCTAAATATAATATTCAATAGGTATCTATGTTTTTAAGGTTATGTTTCTTTTATAAGTATATTTTTAAAAAATTCTTGAAATTCTTACGATCTCTGTGGTATACCTACACTCGACCTACAATTAGCAATTAGTATGTAGGTAATAATTACAAAGTTAAATTGATTCAGTTGATTAATTTTAATTTTTCTTATTCAATACTATGTTACCTATAAGTTTATGGGTAGGTAGAGTATGTAGATTGCTTGATGACTAGTTATAAAATACTCATCCACATTTGAGTCAGCATTTAGTAATTATAATTTACTACAAGCGTTACAAAAGTGGTAAATTAAGCTTTATTATTTCTTAGGTATCGTTTTGATACTTAAGAAAGGTAGAAGATTTTCCGACAGTTGACCTTCACTTAATGTGTTTGGGTCAGAATAGCGAAAATTACATATATATTATATACTGATGTTATTAATTCTCATACTGTATCTAATCTATCTAATTTTGTTAAAAAAAAAAATTAAAAAAAATAAATAACAGTATTATAACAATGATAATAGCATAGATTTTATTTTTTTAATTCATCTTAAATTTGCAACTGTGACCATTAGCATTTGTCGAGGGGAGTTCATTTGGTTTAGAACATGTGTATGTGTGGCGAGGATTTGTTACTAAACCCGGGTGGTCACCCATTAAAGAACTAGTAACACTGGTCAATAATTTTACTCAGAACCCATTTTGTGACTGAGGACAACCACCATGCGACAACACCAGTCCACGAGTGTACATTTATAATTGTTTATGAATGAAATTATAAAGCATATCTCCTTATACCTAAATTGGTACTTTGCCTATAGCTAGTTAGTAGTTTATATACCTATAGTAATAATCAAATAGTAAACCATTGTAATTTATGTTGTAATGTGTAGGTACATTAATATAATTACATGGCACCTGAGAACAAAGGTTATAACTTATAAGCAAAGAAGAAATGATTTAGTTAGGTACCTATGAAAAAAATAAAACAAACTGTTAGGTACAAATAAATATTTAAAATTATAACAATTATTAAACTTTTAATAATTAATATCAACCTTTTAGTTTAATCATTGATCATCAATATGAACCTAAATAAAAAGTTAAGTATTAAAATAAAAAAAGTTGTTAAAGTTGTTTTATTACCTAACAAATTAACTTAATTTATTTATATATTAAAATAGAAGCAGAAAAGTTTTATTCATTTTTGCCAAACAAGATTTTGAAAAAGTTCTAAATGATAATTAATAAGCAAAAGAAATATCGGGTATTGCTAATAGTTAAATTTTCTATAGTCTATACCTCGGTCTATACTCTACCCCTCACAATATACTACAACACAGAGTAATTCATTTTCATGAAATATTCATGTATTAAATATCATTCATGTTAATATGTTAATTTTAACTTAATGATTACAATTTCCTTTGATAAATACATAAATTAAAACTATACTTACATTCATTTTTTTCAAAATATTTTACATATAATTAACTACAGAAAATAATTTCTTAACAATGCTATATTTTCTTATATGACTTAATTTACACTTTAAATACCTAAGTACTTTTTAAATTGTAGGTATTTTATAGAAAGAGTAGGTATATTATGAAAGATAGGTACTTAATATTTCTTTTAAATAAGTTAAATCCATGTTTGAGTCAGCTATTTGTAACTACAATTTAACTATTTAGCGTTACAAATGTGGTATACAAATGATATCCTACTATTTATTGTCGTTTTGACAATTTTATAATGGAATAATTTTCTGACAGTAGATATTTCATTTGTTATGAATTATGATATATCAGAATAAAGAAAATAACAGTTTACATATTACGACTAGGGATAGGCCGAACTTAAGCTTCAAGAACTTAATTCAAATTTATCCATAGTAAATTTAATATAAAATACTCGGTAACGTAAATTACAAAAAGGATAAAAATATTAATAGTGTTGTCTATCTAATCCTGAGAGGCAAACTCCTTCATGAGTTGCCAGTAAAGGTGCTCAAAGTGTGTAAAATTAACTAGTTTAAATTATTAAAGCCTTAAGTACTAACCCCGTGATATCCAAATATAGTATTAATCTTAGATCATATACACACTACAGCCTTGTCCATATACCTAAATATTTTGAAACACATATAAGACGTGGCGAGTCTCTGACTGATTGTTTTATGTGAGCATACGTGTGGCAAACCTAATACTTAGCTGTTGGTTTATATTTATATATATCAATTCACATAAATAAACATGCAAAATTTTTCTTTACGCGTGCTTTGAACATATTTCAATCCGAGACTTTCGTCTCTAAGTTATTGGGACATGGATCCATCCATATTATATAATCTATAGTGTTAATATTAATGCAGTCAACTTGTGATTGTGTGTGACTGATTGATGTTGTTGTTAAGGGAATTCAATACCGTGATTTTCTGTTTTCGTCTAACACACGCGTGACAGTATTTTAGACGTGTTTTTTTGCCAAACATACCAATTGATCTAACGAAGCGATAAGAGTTCTGAAAACAGATTTGAATTTGTCATCAAGTCTACTTGAAATCGACTTTTCCACATTTGGTTTTAACTTCTCCAAAAATAAAAATACAAAAATGTTCAAATACTCTTTTTTTTTTTTTTTTATATGACTTTCTGGAATTTGGGAGATAATATCAAAAAAATGTGGGAAAGTCGATTTCAAGTAGACTTGATGACAAGTTCAAATCTATTTTCACAATTCTTATCACTTCATTAGATCAATTGATATGATTGGCAAAAAACACGTTTAAAATACTATGTCACGCGTGTGTTAGACGAAAACAGTAAATCACGGTATCGAATCCTCTTAAGAGGGTGCTGCACCTGCATGTGTTCTCCCTGTTTTATAAACTCATAACAAAACAAATTGTACACTCAGTAGATCCCGGTTATCTATGTTAGTTTAAAAATTGACCTCTTATAAAATTTTATATCTAGTGAACCTCATTGGTTTTTTTAGATTTTAACTTTAAAGTAAGTTATTACTATTTTAAAATGCACAAACAATTTACAATTTTATATTCTCATAACCTGCTTTAGATTTAAAATATTGAGATTGGAGGTGAAGTAATGCTAACGCAGCTCCGCCTCCTACCCTTCTAACTTGAATAAAAGAATTAAAATATTAAAAAAAAAAAACTTACGAGGTTCACTAGATAATAATTTTACCTTTAAATTTTATAAGATTCAATTCATTCAAGATTTTAAACTAACAAAGCAAAACATGATCTGCTTAGTGTACAATTTGCTATGTTATGCGTTTGTAGCCCTTTATACAACACCCTCTTAAGTTAACTTCACAAATTAAAATATATTTTCAGAAGTTATATCCATTTACAAGTTTGTAGAAGATATGACTATTTTAGTAGAAATTTACTGAGATTTGCCACTTAATAAAAATTCTGTACTGATTTTTATTCTCTTTGTCTAGGAGTTTGAGTTCCTTGATTTCACAGACATCAATGACATGGAACGTGGCCGATTGCTGCAAATGCTGTATTCTGCACGGAACGAGTCATGGGTGTCTGGAGAAGATGGATTCAAACATCCTGATTTTCCATGGACTTTTCGCGGTACTCAACCTCAGGCACTTCCTCCGTCAGGTTTAATGAATGAAGTTGGAAACATCACACATATTTCTGATTGGAATACAGCAGCAGATGAATATGGTATGTAACGTAACTTTTTTTCTTCTTTTTAATTTTACTAATTTAAAATACAGTACTTAAAAACGCAAAGTAATAGATTGTGGTTATCCAACAGTTAATGGTGATGCAGAACCTGAGAACCCTGTGATGATAAATGGTGGAAATTTTGTTCCTGGTCCTCCACCACCAGTTTATCAAATGGTGCCAAATCCTCCAGTGTATATGGGTAACGTACCTCCACCAGTGCATGGATATGTACCATCTCAAATGTCGCCATATCAACAACCAATGTATCCTGGACCAGAACCCCCTATGGACCCCAATCTTAGGCGCCCAAACATTTCCAGGAATCCAAAAGGGATTCCTCCTCCGCCAAATGTGAAACGGAATAATGAAATAGCTTATCGACATCCAGATAATATGGAAATGGCCAATTATCAATCACCACCAACATATATTGCTGTCCCTCCTCCACATCATTATTATTATTCACCTCAAAATAGTCCATTATACTTGCCTCCTCATCATGGACATCCAACATATCCTGTGTACACTCATCCACATCCTACTTTATACAATCCATACCAACAACCTGGTCCTCCTATGTACCATTCACCACCAGCTGGTCAAGTACCTCAACAACCTCTTTTAGTTGAATCATGCAAACCTAATGTTAATCCAATTCCACCAGTGCATAATATTTATCCTGAAGTACCAGAAAATGTTAATGAGACTTCAGTGGAACCAGAAATAATGTCAATACCACAGGATAAAGAAGTAGAGTTACAAGTACAACCAGAATGTGTGGAAGTTATTGAAATTATACCAGAGGTAACAAGAGATGAGCGATTAGTTATTGTGAGTGAAGTGCCTATTGTTGTAGAAACAATTCCATTGGTTGAGTCTTGTGAAAAAATCAAAGAACCATTACCTAATAAAACAAAAAAAAAGAAAGAACCTGTCCCTAATATCCCTTCAGATGTGGTACAAGAAATCCAACAGCCCGAGAAGGAAGAAACTAAAACCGAAGATGTAACTCCTGTTGTAGAATTCAAAGAAGAAACTCCCTTAAATCAAGAACAGGCTTCTTCATCTTCTATCCCTCCCGTAGTTATACCTGAAGTTAAAGACACTGAACCTGCTAAACCTGTTTTTAAAACATGGGCAGGACTATTTACTGGATGTGCTAGTACAAGTAATGATAAAGTTTTCACACTACATGGTAGTAGTCAACCAACTACCAACCCCAATACAGAATCTATAATTATGCCATCAAGAAATTTACCTGATACTACAATTCGGACATCAGTTTTTGTAACCAATAATAACCAAAAACAAACATTACCAGTTAAACCTAGACCATCAAGCAGCAGCTCTATATCTAGTGTTGATGATAATAGCTTAAATTTACAAAGATTAGGTGGTAAGTTATATTGTTATTGTTTAAATTTTTGTATATAGACTATTGCAATTACTATTTTTTGTTTAGAATTTCTTTCAGTTTATAATTTGGACCATAAAACTGCTCATCTACAGCCTAGAGGTTTGACCAATCGTAACACTCGTTGTTATATAAATGCCACATTGCAGGCTTTGTTAACATGTCCTCCTTTTTTCAACCTCATGAGAAGTGTGCAATTTAAACTCAAAAATAGAAACAATCGAGGACCCCAAAAATCCCAAACCCCAATTCTAGAAAGCATGTATGTTATATCCACTACATTAAATACTTATCAAAATCAAAAATAATAACTTAATTTTGAATATTAGGGTTCAATTCATTGGAGAATTTCAACAATTAAGCATTAAAAATGGTAGAACTACTCAACAGCAACGTCAAGCTACGTCTGTGGCTACTCAAGAAACGCCTGATACTGGTCCAGCATTTGAACCAAGTTATGTTTATAAAATACTACCAGCTTTTGAAGAAGGCCGCCAAGAAGATGCAGAAGAGTTTATGAGTTATCTTCTTAATGGAATTAACGATGAAATGATTGAAGTAAGTTAGAGATTCTTGCTACCATGCATTTGTTAATAAACATACTATTTCCAGCTAATTAAAATGAGCAAATCTAACATAAGCAATGGTGAAACACAAGCTGAAGTAGATGCTATCGATAATAACAATGAATGGAAGGTTAGTACTTGTCATTTTTCTTTTAAATAATGTTGATGTAAGTTTTCAAATTTGTATTTAAATAATATATTTTAGGAAGTTAATGGTAAACATAAAATGGTGACCAGAAGAACAGTTATGGAAAAAACTCCATTATCTGAGATATTCCGTGGGCAGCTACGTACTCGCACAGTGAAAAATGGTGAAAATGAACCGACTGAAAATATTGAACCTTTCTTCACACTTAAGCTAGACATTGAGGTACATCATATTGTGAAACAATTAAATGATTTATTTATACATAATGTATATTTATTAAATATTAATTTTAGAAAGCAAAATCTGTTCGGGAAGCTTTGGACATGCTAGTCAATAAAGACACACTCGAAGGATTAACTTGTCCGAAAACCAACCGTGAGCTAGATGCGTACCAACAAGTTACTATTGATGAGCTACCTTATGTCTTACTATTGCATCTTAAATGTTTTGAATACAAGCAACAAAAACTGACAAAAATTGTAAAAAACGTTGAGTTCTCTGTTGATCTTAAAATTGAACCTAGTAAGTGCTGGTTATATTATTTAAAACACAAATTCCATATTTCTGTTTTCTTCAAATCTATTTGTGCTTCATAAGATTTGTTTTTGAAATTTGGGTACATAAATTTGACTCTTAAGAGTAGCATTTGGGTAAATTTATATTCAAAAGCTTAGTGTAGTGTCATACAAAAAATGTTAGTTTCATAAATATTATTACGTTAAGTATGATGTGTCCCTGTCCACTTTTAGTCTTCTTATAGTTTAATATTAATACTTAACTAGTGCACTAAAGTGGAAAATCAAAACAATTTTCTGACAGTTGGCCTTTACTAAACAAAAATATTATATGGTCAGAATAAGGAAAATTACATCTTTTAGTATGTGTCTGTATATTGTATATCAATTATAATAAACATTAACATTTAAACAATTTATTGTTATTTAACAAAAATAAATTTCATTAGGTAGTATAAGAGTTAATATAATTCATTACTAAAACTTAATAACATAGTAGAAATCGCTTAATAGGAACACGAATAATTAATACAATTAGATAATTGAAACAGCATATTGGTTATTTGAAACAATAAAGGCCAAATTTGTCTGTCAAATCCAGTTATTCGGCGTTAACCAATTTACCTACTGTAATTACAATGTACATTATCTTATGTTGTTAAGATCGTTACTGATTTCCACTTTTCACTTTATTTCACACATGGAGAGCAGGGGAAGCCGATTTTAGTGCAACAGAAGTGTGGTTTGAAACTCTGCACCGGTATGAACAAGGGAAAACAATATTGATAAATAAATATTTTACATAACATAAAAAAAAATTTTCCATAGAAGTTACTATTTTTAAAATTATACTTTTTTTCATAATAAAGAAACCACACACTTCTCCTTGGTCCAAAAGTGTTCCTAATAAGCAGCTTCTACTGTAAATAGAACACTGTTGGATTTTTCAACAACAATAACGTAATAGTCATAAATTGATTATTTATCTAGAATGTACATTAACGAAGCAAAAATATTCATTGTTCGTTAAGTATAATTTAATAGATATAATCTTTATTTCAAGTAAATATATTATATACTAGGTACTATAGTATTGATAATATTGATGTGTCATATTATATTTTTAGCAACATTAAGTTTAAAATGTTTTTTTTTTTGCAGGGCTCATATCAAAAAATTCCAAGATTAACATGAAGACTAGACAGTATAAGCTCTTTGCAGGTAAATTCATCTTAGACATAATTATGCTTAGCCAATTAAAACCCCGTTTTATTTAAGCCGGCTCATATAATTATATATTGTTCTATGGGTGTGCTAAGAACGGGCATATTATCTTCGGTTTGTGTGTATGGAATTTTTCTACCTATGAATTGTTCTAAAGAAATAGCTGAAACAGTAACTAATACAAGTTTTTATATTTCATTCCCAGCTAATTATAATTTCACCCCGTTTTATTTAAGCCGGCCCATATAACTATATTTTGTTATATGGGTGTGCTAAGGACGGGTATATTATCTTCGGTTTGTGTGTATGGAATTTTTCTACCTATGGATTTTTCTAAAGAAATAGCTGAAACAGTAACTAATACAACTTTTTATATTTGATTCCCAGCCAATTATATTTTCACTCCGTTTTATTTAAGCCGGCCCATATAACTATATTTTGTTGTACGGGTGTGCTAAGGACGGGTATATTATCTTCGGTTTGTGTGTATGGAATTTTTCTACCAATGAATTTTTCTAAAGAAATAGCTGAAACAGTACAGTAATGCTAGTTTTTGTATTTGATTCTTACCCAATTATATTTTCACCCCGTTTTATTTAAGCCGGCCCATATAACTATATTTTGTTGTATGGGTGTGCTAAGGACGGGTATATTATCTTCGGTTTGTGTGTATGGAATTTTTCTACCTATGGATTTTTCTAAAGAAATAGCTGAAACAGTACTTATGCTAGTTTTTATATTTCATTCCCAGCCAAATTATATTTTAAGCCCAATACTATTTTGTTGTATGGATCAGGCGTATCATCTTTGGTTTTATACATGGAATTTTTCTGCATAACTAACAAATTGTAACTAGTACTTTTTAACTGTTGCCATGATTCCCGACTACTATTTTTCCCATTTTACTTAAGTGTTTGTAAAATTGTATTCTTTGAATGAGTGTATTATTAAGATAAGCTGTTATAATATTTCAAGTTTAAGTCTTATAATTAATTTTATTCATACATAATTCTAAATAAATAGTATAATTTGACATATCCAATATTAACTTACGATATTTTTTGTTTCTATTTCAAGTTGTTTATCATGATGGTAAAGAGGCAAACAAAGGTCATTACTTTGCTGATGTATTCTATGTGGCGCTCGGTAGATGGTTACGGTTTGATGACGCATCTGTACGTTTTGTCACCGACAAAGAAGTATGTCAGCCAAAACCCCCATGTATGCCGTATTTGCTGTACTACAGAAGAAATGACACAATTGCTGCACTCTCTGCGTTTGATAATAAAGGCAGATAGTTTGTTATTTTTACAGACATTTTGGTACGTATTTTTGCTACGCCTGGGCCACATGTATGAATTTGCATGAATATTTTTTTAAACACATATTTTTTTTTTATTACTATTATTTATGTTAATTTATTATTTTTTAGATGTATAATTATCAAAATGAAAACCCCTTAGTGAGATACATAATATTTCTTATGGATAGATATTTATACTTAGTTGGCCTTCATAGACATTGGGGGGTTTTTTCTTTTTTCTCTATGTTGAAGCATATTAACACAGGGTTACTTTAAACAAAATATTCTTATTATTATTATTTACTAAAATAAAAATAATAATAATAGTTGTATTGTCTGCCGACAATTTTGTTAGTTTTTTCTCTTAAAAAATACTGTCATTTTTTTTTTTTAAGGCGTATTAAAGCGTGACAACATGTTAATGGTTAAGTGAAGTATAGTTTGTTTTTGCCTATTTGTGCAAGGCGTTTGTAACATATTATAAATATAAATGATACGAGACTAAAATTACTATTTTTTATTAACTCAATTATTTGTTAATATAAATACATTTTTTAATTACATATATTTTTTTTTTGTAAAGTATTAAATTACCTATGTTTGTACATAAAAATTAATTGTAATGTAAAGTATCTTAGAGATTATTGAGTCATGGTTGATTTTTTTAATAATTAAAGAGAAATTAATTTGTATAATGATAATAACTAAGTGAATACTGAAACCCAATGGAAATGTTGAATATATTTTTCAAAAATCATTGGCCCATTTTATACACAACATATATTACAAACAATAGTATATGTGTGTGTATATATTTATGTATCATTTCTTTTAATTTTTTGAATCATATGCTTCTAAAACCATTTAAAATAGTTGTTTTATTTGCATTTTACTATTGTGTAATTTATATATTATTATTTTTCGGAATCTGATGTTTTGAATATACAAAAATAGGATTGTAATAATCTACTCATGTAAACGTCATTTATAATTTTTTAATGGGTTTAATTTATGTTTGTTTTTTTTTATTATTATTATATTATTATTTGTGGAGTATTACATACAAACTCAACGGTCATCTGTAAGATATAAGTGTCTTATAACAAATGTAAACTGGGACTATTGAGGGGAAATAAGAACTAACCAAACATGTCTCATTAAATTATATAATTTATACTTTATTTAGTCACGACTGCAACTTTTATAACAAATTGTGAGCATAATATTAAATATATGCTTTATAAATTATTATGTTAACATTTCAACTGTTTTTATCATTTTTATTGCAAATCCTACTTTTTCCTTCATATTATTTATTATAATATTATATTTAAAACCAATTTCATAAAACAATGTGTTGTAATTTTATCATTAAACATTGATTTTTTTTATAATTGCACAAATATATTAAATACATTTTAATAGTTACCTAATGCAATCAATTTTCAGAGAGCGCAGTAGGTATAAAATTGAGTGTATTGATCTGAAAACAAGCCGGGTTATTAAGCTAATGAAGGTTTAAAAAATGGAATTGTACTTGAATCCAATAATAATAGTTCATTTTTTGTAACCTATCAACATATACTTGCAGTAAATAAATATGTCGAGTAAAAGAGTCTGTCCCGTATTGTAAAATAAAATTAAGTCTAGGTTACTAAACCCCTATTATCTAATGCTTGTATTATGGTTTAGTTAACTAGTAGTTAACTAGTTTAATAAGAAGAAATGATAAACAATGTATAGATTTGAGATATATATAAAAGTGACATATTATGAATACATAATTATATTGTGAGTATAGTGGTTATAAATGTAGGTAGAAGAAATAGAAAGGGGAAAATATGATAACAGAAAGCAGAGAAATAGAAGAGGATAAGAGATGATTAGATCAAATATTAGACATATTAAATAAATCTAAGTCTTTGGTTGAACTACCTGCAGACGTAAGTGTATTTGCAGGGTATATAACATAGTTTGAAGAGATAGAGGAAAGATAAAAAGTGGAATTAGATTGGTTTACTCTAAAATTTAAACGTTCGAGTATTTCGGGACAATCTATAATATTATACAATAGTTTGTATAAAAACTTACAGTTTAAGATAGTAAATCTTTTATTTAGAACCATTATTTTAAAGAGATTACAAACAGTTTCATATCCAGAATGAGGAGTTCTTTTATAATGATATTTATATGATAGATATCTTAAGAAGTTATTTTGGACAGTAGATAGACTATGGTTTTGAATAATATTATTAGCACGCCAAATTATAGAGGCATAGTCAAAGTTAAAACGAACTAGCGTAAAGTACAAGATTTTTAGGGCTGATTCATCATAAAAATCTTAACACTTACGTTTTACTAAGCCAAGTTTCTTATAGGATTTGTTTCTTATATAATTAACATGAGAATTGAAAGAAAGTTTTGTATCGCAAAAAACACCTACGTCTTTAATTACGTGTTAAGATGGAATTATTTAATGTGTAATCAAAAAGTAAAGTATTCTTCTTTAAAGAAAATGAGACTATAGCACATTTATCAATATTCAAAGACATAATTTTCAATACACCATTGATAAAGGCTGTTTAAGTCACATTGTAGTTCTAATGCATCATTAGTACCTACATTTAATATTATTATATATTTTTGTGTCATCCGCAAGTAAAAGACAACTTGAATGTCTTAAAATTGTATTAATGTCATTTATGAATATTGAGAATAGTAAGGGTGATAAGTGATCACCCTGAGGAACGCCGGATAAAATATTAATTTGATCTGAAATATAATTTTCATATTTACGGCATGAGTGCGATTGGTTAAGAAGGAATGAATCCATGAAAGAAGTGGGTCATAAAAACCATAGGCTTTAAGTTTTGTTGTTAGAAGAGAATGATTAACTCTATCGAAGGCTTTTTCAAAGTCCGTATAAATAACGTCAAATTGAGATTTGTTATTGAAAGATTCCAGAATTAATTGTTTAAATATGCTAAGATTAGTTATTGTTGAACGCCCTGGGCGAAAACCATGTTGTTCATTTGAAAGAACTTTTTCACATAATGAAAAATTTTTATTATTTACTAATTTCGAAAATATTTTTGGTATGATTGAAATTTTTGGGATAGGTCGATAATTAGGTAGTAACTAATGATTTATTACCTTTTTTAAAAATTGGTGTAATAAATGAAAATTTCCATTTGTCAGGAAAGATACTAGTCGTTAGAGATTTGTTAAATAAGTAAGTTATAATAGGTGATAATATAAATGACGATTCCTTTAAAAAATTTGCAGAGATACCACAGGACCAAGTAATTGATTTTGATTAGTTTACTAAAATTCATTAAAAACATCCATTATCGAAATATTTATAGAGTTAAGACAGAATAAAGAGTTATCTAATTTACTGATATTACTGAAATATTATAATTATTTTATATTATTATTATTCGCATATATTAATATGTAGAAGAAAATTTTGATTTTGATAACTTTTTTTAGTTACTGTCAATAAAAAAATGTTCTCTCCGTCAAAACACTTACGTAAATCCTCAATATTTTTTTATAAGTGTCCGAAGTAAGAATTTTGATTAAATCACGAAAACTTGCAAATTATTTTGTGTTAGAAATTTAAACAAATTTTAGATTTTGAGCGGAACGATGACTACAATGCCATGTGTTTTTTTATTTATTTTGTTTTCTGTCTTTACCGTTTGGGGCAGTATAACTGCTTCAATTTTCTTCAACAGTATCTTGTACCTTGGGAAGGTAAATCTAGTTGGTGTATTCAGGAGGTCAAAATTTACCGCTAATTTGAATTTTCTACTATAGTAAAATGTACATACTGAATGGTGTCTGTTCTAGGTTCCTGCTGTATTTTGACTATAGAAGTATGGACGTGTGGCGTCCTCCATTATGCCTTGAAAATGTAAAAATTATTATTATAATCATACACATAGGTAAATTTGATTAGGAACAATCGAAACCAAAAATTTTCAGCTCCAACTTCCCCATAAGCCATTCAAGGTACGGCGTTTAGGTCTGGAAAGAGCCAATCACATATTATATTATATTGAGTTATCGGAAAAAAAGTCCCGAAAAAAAATGAATGAAAATATATCAAAATTGAAGTATAAATATGTTAAAATTGTATTGAAAAATAGAAGGCAGCTTACATACCTATATAATGTATATACTATATATTATAATACATATATTTGATTTTCAAGTCCCTTAATGAAGATCATATTTTTGGCTTTTGCTATAACTTAACAATTTAAGGTCCTTTCCCACTGCTCCGGGCCGAGTCCGTGTCAGTTTTTGGCACGTCCGGGTCGGCCCGGTAAGGTATTCACACTATTCAGTGCCCTGTCAGTGTTAATAGAAAATTTTGTCATCAGTTGAAGTCGGGCATCGAAATTAGTAACCACGTGCTAGTTGCTTACGTACCTCAAGTTAAGTTAACCTAAAATTTTTGTATAGAACAAGTAAAAACCTAATTTCAAACCTTTAAGTAAGTAATCAGTTAACGTTAATAATACCTATTATCTGTGTGATATTTATTCATTAAATTGTATTACAATGTGTGAGTAGAGCCGTGTTAAGTCATTTGGCACCTAAGCGCCTCCCTCTTTACCTAGGGATGTTTTATATTGGGCCGATGGTCAATAGTTTTAAAAACTGGGACGCTCGGGGACAAATTCTCCAATTTCCACCTTAACACGGCCATGTGGGACAGTATTTAGTTAATTTAAATTGAATATTTTAGTCGATAGAAATGGATTTTTCAACTGAAGAACTTGCTATAATAGCTCTACTGCTCGATGCTGACGAGGAAAAAAAGATCAAGCCAGGGCCGGATTGGTATGTATATCGGCCCATCGAGATTTTCACTTTTATAAGCTGCCCATTTACATATTCAGTGGCCTAAAATTACGTCTATAATTTTTACGAGCTTATAGGTTGCCAATCGTATTTTAAACATGATTTTTTTTTCACTCACACTCACACGATCAGCCCAAACTTTAAGCGGCCCACCGAGATTTTCTCGGTAACTCGCCTAACCAATCCGGCCCTGGATCAAGCACACCGTAAGTATTGGGTTCACCCAGCATGGAATAAGCGTGAAACTGAAGGTGAATTTCAAACTTTATATAAAGAACTCATTGACGACGAAACCAAATTCCATGGATACTTCAGGATGTCAATGAATACATTCGACATTTTACTTAAAACAATTGAAGATGACTTACAAAAACAAGACACTAATTTTAGGAAATGCATACCACCTAGGCATCGTTTGGCTGTATGTTTAAGGTAACTTAATAAATAATAAATGAACATATTATTATTATTAGGTATGAACTTAAGTTAAACTTTGACTTATTATTTTCCAGTACACAAACAATTTTAAAAATATAAAAATGATAATAATCAAAATAAAATAATAAACTATTCTATGCATACTAAAATTAGGGTTTTTATCGATAAGATCAAAAATTAATTTTAAAATTCAGAATAACTAATTTAGAATAACAATTAAATAAAAAGATACGAGTATAATAAAAATATTTACTGCCTCTAATAACAAAATTAAACAATATTAAATAGAATACTGTAAATAACTTATTGCACATAAATTATTTTTACCATTAAAATATCGATAAATATATAGCAATGAACTTTATAAATTATAAAACAGAAAAATAAAAATTAAGACATCACTGCTGTCTGCTGTAGTTATAAAAAATAATTCTAGACAAAACTGTTAACGAAAACTTATAAACGTGTCATATCAGTCGATATTGTTTCTGGTTGGTGGGGTTCAGAGTTGTTTTGATGGTTATTTTGAACACTTGGAACATCAGAAAAAGGCGGAGGAGTCCAAACCCAATTACTTTCTGAAGGAGTATTGTACATAAGACGTTGGTTATGCATGATTTGTTGCTGTTCGACTTCTTGAACTGCTGTGAAAATTTTTGATTTCGCTAAATTTACATGTAAAGGATCCAATGTTTTCATAGTAGCTGCAATGCCCATCAAAAATGCATCTATGGGATCTTTTTGTGAATTCGTAGTTTCTGAGCGTTGCCTATTTTCTAATAAGTACTTCATCAATGTTGATGATGCTGTTTCTTTCTCCTTTTTTTTCCTTACATCAGTACGAGACCCGAATTGAATGCGCCGATGTGTTGGCGTAGACATAGCTGTTGTATTCACAGTGTTTTCATGATCAGAATTGTTTATAGTATCTGCAGCTACACACGTATCAGGCACTTCAAACATATCATCTTCTCCAGAATCACTTCCTTCAATATTTGAAATAGTTGGTCTTTCTTGGAAGTATTGTTTCAAAAAATTCACTTGATCTTCATATTTGTATTTCAACAATTTTTAGAAGCTTGACCACTTGTAGTTTTTTGTTTGTTCAAGGTTTTTCTGTACTGGTCTCTTATGTTGCTCCATCTTGCTTTACATGTATTAGCTGAGAATTAAATTAACAATGAAATAGGTATTAAAAATGAATATTAAATTTAAATAAAATATTACAATTTTAAACAGCTTTTTATGATGTTCAAAATGTATGTACATTTTCAAACGTTTTTACTTTTTGATAATTTGTTTTTATATATATATTCTTATAAGTTAGTTTTTGTTTTCACTTTTGATTTCGTTATTATATTTTTAAATTCTGAGTGGAACGATGAATTATTAATTTTGCAATGATGTGTGTTTTTTTATTTTAGATTCTGAGTGAAACGATGAATGTATTGATTTTACAATGATGTGTGTTTTTTTTTTATTTTTTTTTATTTATTTTTTTATTTCATTTTGTGTATGTCATCACGTTTTAGTACAGTAAAAATGCTTGGATTTTCTTCAACAGTAACTTTTCTGATAGGAAAGTGAATCTAGTTGGTTCTTTGGGGGGTAAAGTAAATATTTCACACTAGTTTTCAAAAGCGCCTTGAAAAACAAAAGGAAAATTAAGGAAAAACGGGAATTTTTACGCAAAATCGGTTTTTGACAAAATCGAATTTGGTTTTTGGTGTGACATTAAAACACATGACCGTAGATACATAAAATATTCACTGGTTGTTTATATTTGCATTTTCTATACACGATAACATTTTCAAAATATTTTTATTTATTTTGAACTGTTTAGGGACATTTTCATTTTCCATTTTTTTTAGTTTTTTTTCTAAAAATATCAATAAAATTTTATTTATTAGGTAAAAAAGCTTGAAAATTTAATAGAAGGCTCCTAGTATATTGTTTCAAAATCAGATGAAAAATATTAAAAATCCTTAGTCACAGTTTTTTTTTATACGCATTTAAATTCAAAAATTGACAAAATATGGAAAAATCACGAAAAATAGCAAAATTATTTTGAGTTAAGAATTCGTAAAAATTTTTCTTTTTAAATCTAAGATTTGAAAATGTAATACAAGATTACTCATAAGTTTGTCTACCTTTACCAATAAAAAAATATCTACCGGAAAGTCAAGTTAAATTTTTATGAGCGTTTAAATAAGATCATAATTTTACAAATTGGATATTCACTCGATTTCTCATGTAGCGAAGTTCAAATGTTGGCAAAATACGTAAAAATCACAAAACTGTGCAAATTATTTTGAGCTAGAAATTCATAAAAATGTTCTTAAATAAAACCTTAGACTTGTAAATGTAATAAATGATTCTTCATAAGTTTGTCCACCTTTATCAAAAAAAAAAAAAGGTGCTCTGCTGTGCAGTAGGTTACAAGTGGGACACTGTATAATGTATGGTATTCTATTTGAATTCAATGATATAATAATCATTGTAAAAGAAAAACGATTTTGAGCGAAGACGGTATGTCAGTATAAGTATACCTAAGACATAATATATACTTATTTATGGTCTTAAAAAAAAATTGTACCTATAATAAATTCCATATCACAATAGCAATTAGGTACTTATAACTTGTTATACATCAACAACAAACCGTGATGCTATCATAGATATATAATAGAACAATTTAGAAGTTTCAAGTACCTACGAATAATATTATACAATCACAACAAAATAACTAAAATAGTTATTCTAGGTATTTTAATATATAATTTCAGCCAAATTTGAACTTAAAATGGCTATTATAATAAACTGTGATTGTGTATTTTTTAGATTTATTGGTAACAGAATTAACTACTTAGACGGAATCTTGTTTTACATTTTCAATCCTTATATATAAAAGTTGAACATTTTACAAATTTTTAAATACAAAATAATTATTCAATTTTAAATTTGATAAATTTTGTCAAAATTTGATCTTTAAATGCTTATAAAAAAATACTGTGCCAATATATTTTAAATATTTTCCAACTGATATTGTAACAATATATTAGGCGCCTTGTATTAGATTTTTGCACATTTTGGCATAAAACTTTATTGATATTTATAGAAAAAAATAAATAAAAAAATTGAAAACTGTAAATGTCCGTAAACAGCTCAAAAAGAGTCAACATATTTTAAAAATTGTAGGATGTATAGGAAATGCTAATATAAACATTCAGTGAAATATTCATGTATCTACAGTTATCCGTTTTTTAATTACAACAAAGTAAGGAAATCGCTACATGAAAAATCGAG